>NW_005314052.1:0-948 GCF_000412655.1 Myotis brandtii
ATGGAAAAAAAATCCTTGGGTGAGGATTAACAAACAAAGAAACAAAAAACAAAAAAAGGAAAAAAGAAATAGAATACTAGAAAAAAAGTGGTTATTTATGTAGTTGGATTAATTTCTATCAGGTTTGTAGCTGTTTTCTATTTGTTATACTTGTAATTGGGTTATTTGTTTCTTTTTCTTTCCTGCTCCATCCATATAAATAATTGTTTATCAATATTTTTCTAGTCCTTGCCTGAGCAACATCGTGTGTAGCTCTATGCTTCAAAATATGCATCTGTACACAATGAGGCAGGTACAAACATGTGCATGCAACACTGCCTATAAAGTGAATTTTGGGAGAAAAACCAGTGTTCATCAATGGGGCAGTGGGAATTTAAATGATGGTTCATTGACCTAAAGGAATACTATGCAGTAGTTAAAAGTAAGCCAATACATTCACATGTCCGGGAATAAGACGAACTCTAACACTTGTTGTTAAGTGGAAAATAAGGTGCAGAGTAATATAGACATTATACTTCTTTTACATAAAAAGTGCATGTCTGTGTGTAAATGCACAGAGAAAGCTCAGATGTGGTCATGGTGGGTTTGGGAAGGCAAAAAACGACTACTTTTTCCCCCTGACAATATGGCACTCAGGTGTTTATTAAACTCTTAAAAAATAAAAGCAGCTTAAACGTGCTTTTCCTCTGAAGGAGGTGTCTGACATGAGCGACCTTTTTCTGACCAGTGTTGGGACTGCTCATCTGAAATGGGGGCACCACAGCCCTGGGGGTCCAGGCCAGAGGTGCAGGGAGCGGAGATGCTCCCAAGCTCTTGCCAATTCCACTGCTGCCCTTTTCCTCATTCTCTGGGACCTGGGGCAACCTGAGTCAAGGTGGACACCCTGTAGTTCACAAAGTCGGGGCTTGCCAGGCAGAGGGAGAGCCTCCTAGGATTTGGGGTGGTGGC
>NW_005314053.1:0-948 GCF_000412655.1 Myotis brandtii
ATTTTTACTCTCCACTGGTAATGATGTGCCTTGGTTTTACTCTATGGGTAAAGGTTGGAGCTAGGATTAAGGTTAGGGTCAGGGTATTCCATATTTCTTTCCTTTTGCCATCCCTCTGAGCCAATTGTGCACTCTCTCTTCTATCATGGACTTAGGGTTTTTGATGTTTGTGCACTTGCAGGCAAAAACAAGTAGATCATAAAAGTTTCTTGGTCTAGAGCAAGGTAATAAACACCCCAATTTCACAGCTGTTAAAACATTAAAGAAAAGTATGCCTTCAAGTGAACAAAATATAGTGCTTTAGATATGTTGCAGAAAGTTCTATGTAAATAAAATGTTTTAAGTCATTTTAATGGAGGTCTAGTTTAAGCTGTCTTTGTTCAATCTTTTGTGAACTAATACTTCCATATTTTCATTTGTTATAAATCCAGATACTTAGACTGGTGCTCAAATGTAATGTTTGCCCAGTCTAGTGAATAGATTATTTAAGTAGTTAGAGCATCTAAAAAACCAACTCTAAATTTTTATAACCGAAATTTAAATAAAATAAAATTAAGAGCTCAGAAAACCTTCTTATCAAGCTCATGTTAGGGTGCAAAAATAACTCCTTGTCAATTACTCAAGTTGCTAGGTAAATTTTCTGTTGCTCAAGATATGATACACTCAGTATTAGGACAAGTAAGAAGGTTAATTATTTAAAATAGATGTAAATGAGGATGACTGCTGGTCTGGAACAAGGTGCAAGACTTTGTCTGCAAGAAGCTTGGGGATCTTATTGCTCTGTCTATTTCTTTCCAATTCCACTCCTAGTCCAGAAGCCGTAGAGAAAGAAAAGTATGCTATAGTTAGGAGAAGCTAAGAAGGTTCTAAAATGAATTTTAGAGAGTTGACAAAGTGAAAATATAGTATTGAGCTCAATTTCAACGTTTCTGAGCTACCCTGGTATTT
>NW_005314054.1:0-948 GCF_000412655.1 Myotis brandtii
GAGGGTAAAACTTTTTTTTGTTTTTTTGATGGGGAGTGGGTATAGTACTTAGCTTACCCCTAAATAACATGTATAAAAACCCCTGAAGTATTGTGTGGGTGTGTGTGTGAGTGTGTGTATATGTCTGGCAATTAAACCGTTGTCTTCTGGAAATTAGTGAATTCTTTTTTCCCTCCAGAAGTATTTGTTACAAGATTTGTAAATAAGAGCTCTACTTAGTTTGTTTACCATGACCATGTTGCAGCAAACCTTAAATACCTAATTCCTGTAAGATTTAAGGAAAGACTTGAAGACGTGTCAGGTTAAGCAGCAGCCACGTTCTCAGAAATTGTTTGCCTTGATTCATCTTTCAGACTTCATTTGCCAGCTCTAAAATTCCCAGTCTTCCTTAATTTTAGTCCTTAATCTTTTACGTTCTGAGCAGGAAGGGTAAAAGAGGAACCTGCGTAAATGTGTTTAATTGTAAGTCCATGGGCTGAGACCGGGGCATCCCTTTCTTAATACTGCAATGTTGCTAGATATGTGATCAGACACCAGAGGGTTGGGCGTTCTTGCAATACCTTAACAGTGCTGAGATCTGCAGCATGGTACTAAGGAAGTTAAAGTTTGAATGTAACCACTTTATTTAAAAGTTGTTTTTTATTTAAATGAAATGGGGTTGAAATGAACATGATTTTGTTCGTGAATTATAGATGCAACATACATTGGTAGACGTGTGATGGTCTTTTGTGATACTTAATTTTTACATATCCCAGTCTCTGTATGTACCTGCATAGACAAAAAAACAAATTCCTGCTTTCTTTATGGAAGGGTTTCCAGGACTGCGTGTCTGCTCCTGAGCTCTGTTTTAAGTATGTGTATCCTTTGCTTGTATTTTGTATTAAAAAATAAGAAAAAGAACCCTTTATTGTTGAGCATGTTGGCATTGTCCCCTTTACTTTTTTTTTT
>NW_005314055.1:0-948 GCF_000412655.1 Myotis brandtii
GGCAAACCTGCCACCCCCGTGGCAAGTAAGTCACTGGTTGGAGCATGGGGGGCAGGAGCTGGGTGGATGGCCCTACCTCGATCACTGAAGTCGTCAACCAGCACAATCTCGGCGATCAGCTCTGGGGGCGAGCGGTTCAGCACGCTGTGGACGGTGCGCAGGAGGGAGGACCAGCCCTCATTGTGGAAGGGGATGATGATGCTGGTGTTGGGGAGCGTCTCCAGGTAGCGCTTGCTGTTGCAGCTAGAGAGACACGGGGGACAGGGAGAGGACAGTTGTCAAGAGAACGCAGGCATGTGGTTCGGCTAACTGCAAATCCCCTCCTTCTCCAGCCTTTAGAAAACAAGTGACAGCCAGAGACACCTTTGTCACTGCAAAACCGTCTCCTACTGGCATCCTGAAGTCCTGCCTCCAATCCCTGCGCACACACTCCACAGGGATAAGTATACGAGACCCAAAACGATGCCAGCCAATGCTGATGGAGCAGAACTGGGACCATGCACTAACTCGTTTCAGCCTCGATCATGATGGGAATGTGGTGCCATCCTCATGACTCCCGTGGAGGACATTAACTCTGCCCCCGCCCCCGCCCCCCTCCTCGCACACTCCTCCCCAATGGAGGACAAACCATTTATGCATGAGTTTGAAGAATAAAGGGCCCTCTCCCTTTCCCTCCCTGGGCTCTACCAGGAAAGGGCGCATTTTCTCCTTTGCTCTCCACCAGCCCCAGGGTAAGCTCCAGGGTGGAAGGCCCTGCCTCTGTGGGCCTTTAACATCATTATAACACCCAGAAGAATGACCAGAGTCCCTTAATATCATCAAATACCTACTTGGTGTTCAAATTTCCCAGATCTTCTTGTGTCTTTTTACAGTTGGTTTATATAAATCAGCACCAAGACAAGGCTCATATTCTGCCTTTAGCTAATGTGTCTCCTAAGTCTCTCTTTT
>NW_005314056.1:0-948 GCF_000412655.1 Myotis brandtii
CTCTGCCCACTTAGATCTGAGAATACTGGTGGCCAGGCTTAAGCCCCTCCACTCCCCCACACATCCACCCTCAGATAGATTTCTTTCTGGGGAAGTATACCAGCCTGAGAGAAGCAACCACAGAGACTCTGAGTTGGGATTGGCAGTAAAATAGGCGCTTGAGGTCTTCTAGAATAAAACCACCACCCTGCACACATTCCAATGTTTCCCCATGGAAATGTCAGGGCCATGGGTCACGAGGCATTTTACGTAATCTCTAAGACAAAAGAGAAATACCAACAAATGACAACAGAACAGAAAAAGAAATAGCAAATGAAAAAGAAAGCAAACAATGCAGCAAGTGGAAAAAAACCCCAAATAAGAAAAAAGTAATATATCTATAATGGATATCTTCAGAGATACAAGATCTTGGATCCTGGAGAACAGAATGCTATTTGAAAAAAGAACTCACAGATTAACAATAGCATGGTTGAAGTTAAATATTTAGTAGAAGTTTGGAGGATAAAGTGGAAGAACTCTCCCAGAAAGTAGAACAAGGAGACACGGAATGGAAAATAGAGACAAAATAAGAAAATGAGAAGATCAATCTAGGAAGCCAAATATTTCACGAATAGGTGTTCCAGAGATAGAACAAAGACAATGGTTGAAAAGAAAGATTATACCAAAAGTTCGCCAGAACTCACGAGTAGTTTCCAGATTGTAAGGTTCCACATAATGTCCACAGGTGGACAGCCACACAGGCTGTGTCCATGGGAGGAAGACGGGAACAGTGCTCCCTAGAGTACACAGTGCACAGCATGTACAGCTGTGAGTGGCAGCCCAAAGAATGCACACAGACCCACACCGTGGCCTTTCAAATAGACATTTCAGACTGTCAGTGAGAAAAAGAATAGTCTCAAGCTTTCAGAGGGAAAGAATAAGTCATATCTAGAACCTTAGGAACAAGAA
>NW_005314057.1:0-948 GCF_000412655.1 Myotis brandtii
AGACCAACCAACCACTTTGGTGCCTAGAGAAGACAAGATCGAAGGACTGTTTGTCAAGTGAATAAACAAGTGAGTGAGTGAGTGAGTGAGTGAATGAATGAATCTGGCCTAGATGGTTTGGAAGGGGTAAAGACCAGAACAGGAAGACCATCCAGGAATGGACTGAACTATAAGGGGATTTAGAATTCTCCTTGGTCTCCTAAGAAACTTCCTGAGGAAAACATAACCTATGAGCAGTCTGAGAAGCTCAGGGGGGAGAAGCCTTTTAAAGGCTCTGGGTGCTTCTCCGAAGAACGTATGGAAAGTGGAGAAGAAACAGGAAGGGGCTTTATTGAGTCTCAGAGCCTCCGGTTACAATTAAATGCAGTGAGAAAGCGGGTTCCCGCACTTCATTGTCTCTCTCACAGTAGAGGTGTCAGTCTTTTCTCAGAGCCTGTTAGTTCTGTAATTCAGCGCGGCGAGCGCAGAGGGATCCACAGAGCCAGCGTGGGGTTCCTCTGTCCGCACTGACTACCTGTCATCTGCCATGAGTGTGAGGGTGGCTTTCTGCTTGAACACCAGAAATACCCCCAAATTAAAAAGTTTCTGTAGTCACTCTAGTACATAAGAAAACTGCT
Source organism: Myotis brandtii (assembly GCF_000412655.1). Taxonomy (NCBI): domain Eukaryota; kingdom Metazoa; phylum Chordata; class Mammalia; order Chiroptera; family Vespertilionidae; genus Myotis; species Myotis brandtii. Next base: position 618 of record NW_005314057.1, read on the forward strand.
TGCACATCAGTTAGCAAGAATGGGGTCTGTGACACTGTGTGTTGTGATTTGAATTACAGCTAAAAATAAGCGGACTCTTCGGAAGGGCCCGCGGAAGCCAAGTCCTGGACAGAGATGGCTCGGGCGGCTCTGCCGAGCGGGCGCAGCTGCTCTCCGCACAGAGTGATTTATTAATGTGGCCCCAAATCCGCTGAGCAATGCACCTGCGCCCGTTGATAAATGGCCGGTTTGGCCTGCCCTAGCTCTCTCCCCTCTCAAAGGCATTCTGCAGACTCCATCGTGTCCTGTGTTTAATTAGGACCTCCAGCAGGACAGACTTTTAAAAATATAT
>NW_005314058.1:0-948 GCF_000412655.1 Myotis brandtii
ATGGAACCCGCAACCTTGGTGTATCGGAACAATGTGGTAACCAACTGAGCTACTTGGTCAGCTTGTCTACTTCTAAAACAAGCAATTAATAAGATAAATAAACAGTTTGATTTTCATTCAATCTTTGGTTGATTAAAGAATTCTGGTAAAGAGCAACTATAAGTAAAGATCCAATAAAGGATACACAGCAGAATGTAAGCATAGCTCATGGACAAGAATAACATAGGGTGATATGTTCGAATGTGCCCACTATTGTAGTAAAACCTTTAAAAAGTATACACAGGGGTCCCATAAAGCCATGGATGATTCTATATCTATATTCTCTAGCTCAGGGCTTCCCAAACATTTGTGTTAGAAAGCTGGTTATCAGAATTCTATAATTAATTTATTGAACAATCTATACTTTAAATAAGTACTGGGGATATAATGTACAACATGAAGACTATAGTCAACATTGCTGTATGATATATAGGAAAGTTGGTAAGAGAACAGATCCTAGGAGTTTGCATCACAAGGAGAATTTTTTGTCCTCTCTATTTATTATATCTTTGTGAGATGATAGATGTTAACTAAACTTACTGTGGCAATAATTTTACAACATATGTAAATCAAACCGTCAGACTGCAAGCCTTTAAAAATTTTAAATTTAAAATGAACTCCAGGAACAGCTTTACTTTTTCTCACACCGTTGGTTTCCAAATAGGCTACAGTTGTCCCCTTTATCCTAGGAGAATATGTTCCAAGGTCTCCAGTGAATGCCTGAAACCATGGATAGTACAGAATCCAAATATACTATTCTTTTCTATACATACACACTTACAATAAAGTATACTTTATAAATTAGGCACAGTAAGAAATTAACAACAATCTATACTAATAGTAGACAAATATGTAAATTGACTGTCCCTCTGCAATGCCCACAGCCAATCAAGAGTGAGTATGCAAATT
>NW_005314059.1:0-948 GCF_000412655.1 Myotis brandtii
AACTGAAGAGCATGTGAGGCTCAGTGAAGTTAGGTAATTACCTAAGGTCCTCACAGCTAGTCCCTGTAGCTCCAAAGCGTGGTCCTAACCTTTGGCATTCACAGCAATCCTATGTGCTCTGAGAGTCAGTCAGAGGCCCTATCTTACACCTGAGGGAAATGAGGCTCAATCACTTGCTCTGGCATTCACTCTACCCTGTGGGTTTCCTCCCACACGGAGGGATACCATAAAGGAGATTTAGGGAAACCGGTATCCTGGTATACCTGCTGGTGGTGGGGAGTGCTGGTAGAAGACCTCTAAGGACCTCTAGTGATTACATTTTTCATTCCCCAGGCCCAGGCAGTGGCTTTCGCCTTGAATGTGCTCACACAGGATCCTGGCTGTAGAGAGGAGACCAGACTCCTTTCTAGCCACTCTCACCAACTTTCCCCATCACATAGAATCATACCCAGTGACCCTGGACCAGTCCGTTTTCCTAAATTATGAGCTCTGAACATCCCGGCTCCCATGTCTTTGTTCACGTTGTCCTTCCTAGATGCCCTCCCCACCTTCCTGCTTTCTAACTGCTGTCACACATTCTTCAATGCCAAGTTTAGACATCCTCCCCATGAGCTCTTGCCTATATGGAGTTGATGTCGTTCTGCATGCGTCCTCTTAATGCTCCGTGGGGACCTCTGCTTCGCACACAGTTTGGAGTTATCGAGGGAAGTTGCTAATGTGTGCAAAACATTGATACATTCACCTGTGTGTTGAATAAAAAAGAGAGCGGCAAGAGGAAGGGAGAGACTGTATTTCCAGTGATTCCGCTCATCTGATCATATATGAGCAGAGTGAGATGGGACCCCAAACCTTCTATTCTTTCAATGGAGTTCTCTTTCAGTATCGTCTCTTAGGGTAAGTGGAATGTGATTCTAATATTTAAAAAATGGTCTTATCCCATACAACATG
>NW_005314060.1:0-949 GCF_000412655.1 Myotis brandtii
TGTAAATAAAAGAGTGGAACAAGGAAGAAGATGTAGAAAATAAAATGATCTCATTTTCTGTCCCTTTTACTCCCAATATGAAAGGCCGAACTGATAACAACTGGGCTAGTGGTTAGACTTGGGATTATTAAAAAACATTTTGCAAGAAATGAGCTTGGCTTATATGAACCAACAATGAGATAACCTACTTTGATAAGAATGACAGCAACAGTTGAAATTTCTGGGGGAAACATTAACCAAAACAAGAACCACAAAAATCCCTTCCAATCTCAAAGGCAGTGGGATATAGAGGAGATTAAATTTAGCCGCAGATGCCAACAGAGAGGGCTTTTGGAAGATGTGTTTCATGAGGCTCTTGTTATCAAAGTTTACTGACTGCCAGTATTTTTCACCCGACATATAAAGCGGCAAAAGGAAACCTTTAATGATTTTAAATCTAGAATATAGTTATAGAAATAAGACAGAATTAACCAGGCTCACGATCCTTTCCAGCACTATCACCAGGCCAAAGCCTGATGGTGAGAAAGCCTTGTTGGTCTCGAGGTGAAAAATACGGGGTCTCTAGGAGCAGGTGCCAAATTAATAAATATTAGGGATGGCCAAGGGTGAAAGGTCCTGTTGGGTGCAGGGCAGGAGCGTGGCATGGTGGGCTCCCGAGCAGTTCTGGCTGTTGAATAACGGGGCTGACACAAACACCATTTTGGGAACCGTGTTTCCCAGCACGGCTTCGTGTGCCTTCTCCATCTGCTCCAGAAGCATTTATTCTGGGCACCTTGACAGGAGGCCTCCAAATGAAAAGGGAAAACAAAAAAAAGTGCATTTTTTAATCATCTCCAGATACCTACAGCTCAGGGCTCTGAATGCAAAACACTTATCTGGTGACCTGCCATGCCTCCTGCAAGAGGAGGACAGGACAAGAAAAACAACACTGTTAAAACAACCATAAAGG
>NW_005314061.1:0-949 GCF_000412655.1 Myotis brandtii
GTGTCATAGGTTCGCCATCACTGTCCTAGATTGTCTGGTGATTAGCTTCAGATTAACCTTTTGGGCAGAATGCTGTACAACTCATTACATCTTATCAGAAAGCAGGCAATGTTAGGCTGTCTTGATGCCAAGTGTGATCGCTTTATTTTAAAAAATAAAGTTAATAACCTGCACAGTGAACAAACTATGTTTTCTAATTGCCTCTGTGTGCCACGCAAACCCGCTGTGTCTTACAAAACAATCTTCATGAACAGCAGCTTTGTGATTTTTTAATTCCACCATAAGAGACAAGCCTTCTCCATCGCTGGGGTGTTTCAATACCTGTGCACTAATATTAGTTCCCTTTTATAGAATCTGGAATTCCTTCTATCAAGACCAAAACCAAACCAAACCCAACAATACCATGCAAGCAGGAAAGCCCAAGCTTCACAGGCTGTGAGTTTGTAAGCCGAATTCCAAACAGAGACAGGTTACTAAGGACAGGGAGCAGCAGATGTGGCCTCTGTCCCTTCGGGATGGATGATCACTGGTCACCTGGCCCAGGCCGCGCAGATTTGGGAAGTCACAGTAACAAACGTCACTCCCCCAGCTGAGGAACGGGCAGCCTCTGCCCCAAAGCCAGCGGTGGGCTGGCACGGAGTTTCACTTGCCTTGGCATTCCCGGAGCAGGGCAAATCACCTGGCACAGCCCCAGGGCTTGAGAAGAATTTGTTGTGATTCCTCAATCACCCCAACTTGACCCTTTTCCCTGGTGTGATTTCTGGGGCTGGAAATGGCTCTACAGATCTTTCCTGCCACTGAAATTGCAGAAAACTCTGATTTTGTGCTCCCTCTTCATTGAGAGCCCTGTGACAACGTGGGTGCCCCAGAAAAGCCTTTTACCTGATGCGCCAGGTTATCAGAGCAGCATGTGAGGGCCTTGAGTGGGACTTGGGACCATAAGTTTCAC
>NW_005314062.1:0-949 GCF_000412655.1 Myotis brandtii
TTCATATACAGGCAAGTGTACCTATAAATTCCAATAGTGGGAATTCTATGTGAAAGGGCAAACACTCTTGTCATTTTGGTAGCTATTGTGGCATAGCATTACTAAACATAAAAATAAAAATTCAAGTCTGAAGAAGGTTATGTTCTGAACACTTAAAAAATCACCGTTTCTAAGGAAATAGTCCCAGAAGATGGTCAGGACAGATGACCTCATGGTCACTGAGATGTTTGGTCACAGTCACAGTGGACCAGGGGAAGGGCCAGGTGTGAAACATCACTCTGGCTCAGCTCTTTTTACAGACACAGTGAATGAACCTGGTGACTTTCCTAGCATTTACAGAAAGCTTGTTTCTGCCTGGGGTTCGTACCACTACCAAGCTTTTAAAGGAGCTACAAACAAAATGACAAATTCCCCACATTGGAGGCACTTTCCTGGAAGCAAGCAGTGTGGTCGCACATGCTGCCCTGGGAGCTATGCAAACATCACCGCCAATCAAATCCTGGGCCATCTGTGGTTTCCTGTCCATGGGTGGGAGGGACAGGAGCTGCCTCTCTGGACCTCAGCAAATGTGCTGAGCCGGGCCACCTGGTCCATCCAACAGATGCCCCGTGTGAGCTCAGAGTCCCTGCCTCCTGTCTGAACGAGCACAGAAGCTACCCACTCAAGCATCCTCCCCACGAAAGCTGGTCTTCAGGGAGCTCACATATGTAGTAGCATGTCTGACGTCACAAAGAGACCAGAGCTGAACATGAGGCGAGGACTAGAAAGAGGTAAGGGGAGTCAGTGCCTCCAACTCTACCACAAATGAGACCTAAATTCTAACGTGCGTGTGCAGGAGGCAGGGAGGCGCCACATGCCACAGCACAGGGAGCTGCTGCACCAGGACACACATGACAGATAACCAAACTACAGGGCCTGGGACAGCAGGGTGAGTGGATGACCCCCCACC
>NW_005314063.1:0-949 GCF_000412655.1 Myotis brandtii
TTCCCTCACAGCCCTGGCTTCGTCCGGAAGGATGTCCAGTTTAACTAGCATATTACACTTTTATTATTATAGATAATATGTATCTTGAAGAGTAAACAGCACCTATTAATACTAGCTATATGGAAGAGAGATTTTTTTTTCACTGTACACACTTCTATATGCTTCAATGTTTTTAAACCATGTGAGTATATGACCTATGTAAAAAATTATATTTAAAAATTATAACTAGTAAAAAAAAGATAAATAAATAAATAAAATAAAAATTATAACTAGTATCAATTTAAAGTAAAACAACCCCTACACCACAGCAGGAGTTAGATAAGATCCTATCTTTCACGGGGTCCTCAAAAATGCCATCTTCCTCAAAAAACATTTTCCCACTAGCCACCCTGACTTAACTCCCCTAGGTAAAATGCAAACAAGTATTCTGAGGGCAATAAGTGTATTATGCCATTAACCACCATCAAAGGGTTGAGGATTAGTTTATCACATTAGCATAATAAAAGAAAGTTACAAAGAGGCTGTGTATAGTTTATCTAACTCCTATTGCTTTTCCTTTTTCCCTCAAGTAACTAAATTCACTTTGTTTTACTCAAAGAACTTTTGTATTAGTAAAAGAACTCATTTAGGAATTCTGTAAGTCCTGCCCAAGCCAACTGGAGCCATGGATTGCTGTGTGAATGTTTTTACTGTCTCTACAAACATCTGCCTTCCCATCCAGTCTTCTCTTGCAGCCCAATCTCAGCCCTAGAGGGCTGGCACAGGAAATTGCCAGGCATTACAGAAAGCAATTATCCAAGCTCTTGTGACACCTAGGCAAGGCTAGGACCATCCTCTAGAAACAGAGGTTGAAATCTCAAATCTAAACATGTCAATGGGATACTTGAATTTGTTCTCATCTCAAACGATAATCGATTCATTCAGGCAGAATCTGTCTACTAAGAGCCTA
>NW_005314064.1:0-949 GCF_000412655.1 Myotis brandtii
GATATGTTGCATAAGTCTCAGCAGTGACTGAGGTAAAATGTTCCCAAACTACTCCAGAATACTAGCCAGTAATTATTCCTAAAAGGAGTGGGAGTTTTTTGTTTGATTGATTGATTTTTTAAAAACATGTTCCATAAGGAAATGTAAGAGAATTGGAAAAGCGATTGTACATAGTCAGGCATCCAGTGTTGAAGGAAACACAGCTTTAGTTAATGCTCTGAAAAGAACAAAAGAAAAAGGGACAGATTCTTCCTGAGATTTGTTAGCAAGTGTGGAGACCTAACCTTGTAACACTCTCCAAGCAGGAGAGGTTATTATGCAAATTGATGTGTCCAGCTGTTATTCCTTTCTATGACGGATAAAATAAAAGAAAGTAGGCTCACAATGCAGCACAAGGGACTGAGCTTTGGCAGCTTTGCAAATGGCCCTTTGCTTACCAGCCCAAGGAAAGTGGCAGCTGATTGCAGGAGGGTATTAAGGAATACTGATTTCACTATTGATTTATGGCATCTACACCCCCAATCAGAATGCAGACCAGTGGATGCTAAACTGTATCATACTGTGTTTACCTCACATATAGTATAACATTTTTATACACAATAAGGAGCAGAGAGAAAAGTTTATAGATTTTTAAAAATTGTATTTGTCTAAGGAAGAGAAATTGCTCCCTTACCTCCCTGATTTAATTTTTTAAGTGCTTTTAGTTCAATGGTTTTTGACTCCTGTATAATAGTAAAAATAGCTATATGTGTACATGGAAATTTAGACTTTTCAATAACTTTTCACCAGGATTACCACATTTGTTCCCCAGATATGCTTATTTCCATGGTACACACCAAGAACTGGGGTCCATGAAGGATGGGTGACTTGACTGTATGAGCAGTGATAGCCCTGGAACAGTCCACTTGGAATGCCAGCCTCCTCTTGCTCAGCCTAATGATCTTTCCAC
>NW_005314065.1:0-949 GCF_000412655.1 Myotis brandtii
CACTCATCACTGAACCATACCCCAAGAGGAAAGCATGCGACCCATCCTGTCCTGATGGCTTTGTGCCTCAGCTAGTTCAACACAAAACATCCAGGGGAGGGGAAGCCTGCTGCCTGGGAAATGCACCTCTCATCCTCTTTATGGGCATGCCAACCGTAAAACCTAGGGAGATATGGCTGTGATGACCACATCATCTCTTTCAAGGCAAAAAGGAGAGGGTGGTGAACATGGAGATTGACTTACTAATGCCAGAGTCTAAGTAAGTGATCTACATAAATTTGCATTTGCATAGGAGCATTGTTATAAAATGTGGTCTTCCTTAAAGAGGGAGGCTGGTGATGTACCTTGGGAGGCCTGACACTTGTGATTTCTGATCATCTGGCTCCTTGGTCTCTTTAAAGTCCACTCCTGAATATGGAATATTTGCCTTGTCTAACTAATGTAACAAAGTCACCTGAAGTGAAAGCTGCTTAAATCTATACTATTATGCAAATATTATATGCATTGTATAATTAACAGGGACTACAGATGCATATTCATATGAAACAAATGTGTCCTGGGGGAGGTGCTTTGGGAAAATGACATAAAGGGGGTATCCTCGTTAGGAACTATTTGTCACATCCTGATCCCAAAGGAAAATGGTACAAGGAATAATCAAGAGAGAGACATACAAGAACTTTCTTAATGGAAAGAAAGGAGGGGACAGTTGTTCCTTTTCTCTTTCAACCCATGACTGCCGCATAGGAAGAGAAAGTGTCCTGAACAACAGCCTGGGCATCGAGGTTAAAAATGACAAGCCTTCCCTTCAGAGGCCTGTTTTGCACATTTCTCAGTTGTTCTGGTATGAAATGGAGGGAGGAAGAGTAGGATGGTTTGGGACTTTTTCAGTAGAAGAAATAAGGAAGCAATGGGAATCCTATACAATAAAAGGCTAATATGCAAATCGACC
>NW_005314066.1:0-949 GCF_000412655.1 Myotis brandtii
AAGTTCCATACCTATTCCATAGGTAGGAATTAACCCCATGGTTCTCCCTAGATGCAGGCAGGAGAAATGTCATCCCTGGCAGAACAGCTGTCTTCCACTGACAACTGTATGGAAGGGGAGCTGGATTTTTGTGAACTAGCTGTCCCTGCCACATGGGTTTTTGGTAGGTCCTAATAAGTTTTTTAAGACGGAGATGAAACAACCTGCTCCAAATTGCCTGGCCTAGAAGTCCCCTGACCCCCAGTTCAATTCTCTGTTTACAGATCACATCCCTGAGAGATCAGGTTCCACCTTCCTATAATGCAGCATCACAGCCAGAGTTACTCTTAAAAAGTGAACTCAAACTCAGTCCTAACTATTACTGAATGATTTATACTCTTTACAAGATACCTATTTTGCCCAGTTCACATCTTTTATGGAAAAAGATTAAATAATATACTGCAAAGGGTATTCATTTAATGAAATTGTCCTTGTGTTAAAAGTGATGGTTGCATGAGTAGAGCACTATTTTTAAAATAAATATATGCTTGAAATAAAATGAGTGTTATTTTTTAGAAATGTCTCTTCAGTGATAATGCAGTTAGCACCAATTAAGACTGAAATGAGCAGCTTTAAAAAATAAATAATAAAAGGAAGAAAAGCTAAAGGAAAGAGCATGAGTCAGAATAAAAATTGCCTGCTATTTTCTGATACAGAGTACTTTCATACAATTATCTGACTTTATTCCCAACAACCTTTTGAGATATATAAAATGTTACCCATCACTTTCCCAGTTAAATGAGGTTTACAGAGCTTGAGGGGCTTGGTTCATGTCTTCCACTGTACCATGTTGACACTCAGGCCACCTATTTCGGGCCCTGGTTCCTCCAGGAGTCACTCTGGATCTGGGCAAATATCTTGATATCTCTGTAGGTCCTGCTTTTCCCATTCCTTAACTGGAAATTAACCA
>NW_005314067.1:0-949 GCF_000412655.1 Myotis brandtii
AAGAGTTTTATGCATACTCCCAGGAATTATGGGGGATGGAGGGAAGGTTTCTGTCTCCCAGTAAGCTAAAACCACAATGAGAACATTTCCTTTTATCAAAAGTAGCACTATAGACAATGAGTATGACATATTGTCAGTTTGGGGAAGTGAAGAGGAGAGAAATAGCAGGAATTAGGGGCAGGAGAGAGACCTGTGTTCCATACCAAAGGCATTGGATGTTAGGATCACTTGGTGCAACCTTTCATATTGCAGATGAGGAAACTGAGCCACAGGGAAAGAGCTTGCCCAAGGACTGCTGGTTCATTTGGTAGAGCCAGGACGAAGGAGAGCAGCCACATTTCCAGTTCATTTCTCTGTTAAGTCTTGGCCCCTGGAGGCAGCCTACAGCCTCATTCTGCCTTGCTAATGTGGATCAGGTCCAAATCCACACTCACAGTCTTTCACTCCTGAGGTTTGGGAGCCAATTTCTATGGCATTTGCTGACCCTAGCTGCTCACCTCCCTTCAAGCCTTTGGTAATGCAATGTAAAGGCATCAGAATGGCTTCACCACAGGAAACACTCTATTTTGCAATCCCTTTCTAAATTGAGTTAATAGCCAAGCTCCTGTGGGACACAGAACCACTGCAATCCTATTATTTAGTGATCAGAAACGGCCCCAGCCCTAGTTTTCCCTTTCCTTTGAAGCAGCCAACATGCTTTCTTTTTTCTTTCTTCATTTTTATATAATATAAAACATAGGGATTGTTTTTTATGTCAGAGATATCTTTCATTGGCATAGATAGAAAATGTTTGCAGCTCTTTAAAAAGCAAGCAAGATTTGAATAGGAATTTACATGCTTCTTTGCAAACTACTTAAAATAGATGAGATAAAATGACATAATGGAGAGAGTGAGCTTGTAACAGTTCAGTGACAACCTATTGAATTGCATGCATCAGATTAGGCAATCA
>NW_005314068.1:0-949 GCF_000412655.1 Myotis brandtii
CCTGCTCTGTGTGTTGGTGAGGATTTAATTTTAAGGCATGGAAAGCACTTAGTAGAGATTGGCACAGAGTCCCAAGAAATGAGAGGGCACAGGCCAATGAGGAAGGAGACTCCACTTGGAGTCAGAAGATTCCCGTGAGCTCTTTAGGAAGCAGGAAAATGGAACTGTGGGACAGCAAGGGAGGGAACCAACAGGCAGGGACAAGAAGAAGGCATTCGGAGGGAATGGAGGACAAGTGATGGCACCCAGAAGGAGGGCCTCCGTGATAGCTGAAGTGATGGCACCCAGAGGAGGGCTCAGCGATAGCTGAACGCAGAGAGAGGAGTGAAGAGGGTCAGAGTATGGAGCTAATGCCTGCCCTCAAGGGGCCTGCACTCCAAGCAACAGTTTTCTGGCTGGCAGTGAGTATCTTACTGCAAGGAGAAATGTAGGAACAAAAGAGGGGACAAAAACACATTGATTTATTATACATATAGGTATGACTGGCTTAAGCCTGCAGAACCAGCCATTGGAGGGATAAGGCCATTCAGAGGTCTTGAGTCTGTGCCCAGCTGGAAGCACATGTAGGCCTTGGGCATGTGGGCAAATAAGTGGCTGACTAAGTAGCCACGAGGACCAGGATTCCTGTCACTATGAGGTTTCCTCATTGGATCTAGAGGGATTATGCCAACATGCTTTCAAGGGAAACCATTTCAGTACTGCGGATTCCAGCAGCCATGGTACCCTGGGAGCAACTGTTCCCGAGTAAACTCGAGATGGGAGACTTGAACTGTTGTTCCCAGGTTTCCTTCTATGTATGTCCTGGAGAGAAGCTTTTTCTTGGCTGCTGCTGATTCTAGTGTATACAGATCTGCAAAGTTGTAGTTTACATGGAGACATTTTATCACATACTGTACATCACTATGTATTGCTACTAGTATGTATGTTACATTGTAAAATATATATATAT
>NW_005314069.1:0-949 GCF_000412655.1 Myotis brandtii
TAATACTATACACATGCTCAATGACTGACTTACATACCCCAACAGAGATGCATACAAATGTAAACCAAAAGACATTACAATAATATTCTTACAATACTATTTGTAATATAAAAAACTAGAAAGTACCCCAATGCTATAAGCAGTGTAATGGATAAATAAATTGTGGAACTAAGTCAAGATCATTGTTATTGGGAATGGGGAGCCCAAGGAGTGCTTCTGGATGCTGGTGATGTTCTATTGTTTGATTTGGGTGCTGGTTACACAGATGTGTTCAGACTATGAAAATCATCAACTATATATTTATGATTTGTGTACTTTTATGTTTCTATATTATACTTCAATAAAATGCCTAAAGGCAAACCAAAATTCTGATTCATTGATATACCTGGACCCCCCGCAGGTCCCTCATGAAGTTCACAATAATAATGGTTATTTGAAAACTAAAAACCCTTTAGCTTTAAGCAATTATTTAACAAAGTCTGCTTCTTTTAGGCTTGCAGTAAAGTCTTTTATGCTTATTACTTAGGCACATTTCTATTATGGACCTCCTGACTTGGTGGGCATATTCTGATTGAAAAACTCAGCATGTTAGGAGCCATATTGGAGTTATATGGTTGCCTCTGCAAGAAAGAGATACCTTTGCTGTAGTGCAGCAAGCATGGGTCTGGGAGGCAGGAGATATGGGCTTGAATTCTGGCTTTGTCACTGACTTGCTACAGTATGACAAGCCACTTCACTCTAAGATCAGCTGTAAAACGAGTGGCTATAGGTCTCACTATAATCTGCAGGAATTAAACTTAATATGTGAATACCCCCAGCTCTGCTCTAGGCCTGGCCCACACAGAAGATCAGTGTGTGTAGTACCTAACAGGGAGGAAGCTTTCACCCAGAAATGCATACAGAGGGGACAGAAGAGGAGGAGATGAAGTTATGTCTAAGTCCTTGTTGT
>NW_005314070.1:0-949 GCF_000412655.1 Myotis brandtii
CTCTCTCTCTCTCTCTCTCTCTCTCTCCCCTCTCTTGTTAGACGTGGCACAGGTCCTTTCCAGCTCTGTATAGATAATACAAGGGGGGGGGGTGCACGGATGAAGGTGGAGTGGTGTCTTGCTTGGCAGTTAGAGGCTGAAGTCATCGCAGGAGGTGACCATTGCTGTCAAACGGCCTTCGAGGACTCCCGGCAGACGTTGGAGTTGATTCTGCTTCCTCGTGCAGCACCAGACCCTGGGCTGTGTGTGGAAGTCATCCTATAGAGAACACAGAGTCAAACGCAGGAGTCCTCCCTGCTCGGCGAGGCTCCCGCTGCGAGAGGCGCGTGTGCAATCGGACGGATCGAAGGGAGGGAGCGTTCCTCTCCCGGGCCCGCTGGGCGCCCGCGCTCAGGGAGGCGAGAAGAATTTCTCACTCCGTAGGCTCCCCCTTCTCCCTCTCCTCCCACCCCCGGTGCCCTGGGCTGTTACAACCGCCTCGCAGCCCGTCTCCGGGCCTCCTGTTCAATCCCCTGCCCACTCACACGGGAGGAATGAACGTCACCAGGCAGACAGTCCAGGTTGGGGATGTTTTCCTAAAGCAGGGCTCTGAGCGTGGACGTCACGTGTCCATCTCATCCCAGTGCTGAAACGGGCCTCCTCCCTGGGCGCAGGATGGAGTCCCAGCCCCTTAGCTCAGGGCACAACCTCCCGCGAGACTTGCCCCACCCCCTCCACACCTTTCCTGGTCACAAACCACATCACTCTCCCCTCTCCAACCCCTGAGCACCCTACCCTCTGTTCCCTCGTTCATGCTGTTCCATGAGGTGTGGTAAACCCTCCCACTGCAAGCCACTCTCTTCCACTGGATGGTGAGCTCTCGGCCAAGGGCTGTTCCTTGTACATTAGTGTCTCTATCCTCAGGGCTCCGGACCCAGCAGGCTGTTCCCTCCTCTAAAACACCCTTCCC
>NW_005314071.1:0-949 GCF_000412655.1 Myotis brandtii
GAATAGAGAAGAGAATCAAGAAAAACTTGAAAACGTAGCTATGAGTTGGGCCTTGAAGAATAAGTAGAGTGTGACTGATAAGGGACGAATATTAAAGGACACAGAGTGGTAAAGAGCAAAGATATGCTATTACACAAATATACACTCTGCTTGCCTCGGCAGCACATACACCAAAGACATGCACTGTGCCAGGCACGTGGAACTGTCGGCTATGCCTGAGCGTGAGGCTCACTGTAGGACTCAAACAGGCGCCATTCATTGTTCCAGGTTTGGACACAGATGAGGTCCTGGAAGGTACAGTGAAACAGCTCCGAGGACTGATCCTAAAACCAGTTAGATTTCCGGAGAGCTCCAGGTCCCAAAAGGCAGTTTCCAGAATCAGCATGCTACAGCTCAGCTGGGAAGCAGAACGGTTCAAGAACCTGCTTAGGAAAAGAACCCCTAAGAACAGAGACCAGGAGAGGAGAAGCCACCCAGCCCCTCCACATAAAACAAAATTAAAAACACAAAAGATCACACAAACAAAGAACAGCTACAGCTGAAGTGGGATGAGAATGCAAAGACCCGAGTGGGGGGTGAGGCTCAGAGCACAGGGAGCAATCCCCTGAGAGGAGGCAGCCATCTCACACTCAGCAGAGGAGCGAAGGAGCGGAGGGTCAGCTCTGTGCTCAGAACCAGGCCCCGAGGGAGCCCGCAGAGGAGCGGGAGGGAAGGCAAGGCGTGCAGCCAGCCACCGCCCCTCCTGACACCCCGGCTTCAAAAGCCTCATGTTCTCAGCTGCCAAGTTCTGAGCCATTTCCTCTTTTGCATACATTTGGGAAGGACTGTCACAGTTACAGTGTCTTCCTATTGAGGACTATGCAGTATATTAATTACCCCATTGAATCAAGTCTTTTATGTCAATAACATTTCAAAGTTTCATCAAGTAACTTCTGCATATTTCTTTTTT
>NW_005314072.1:0-949 GCF_000412655.1 Myotis brandtii
GGTTTTGTTTGGCTCTTCACCACCATCACCCCAACCCAATGTAACTCACTGGCCAGTCCAGACTAGGCTGAATCCCTTGCCAATGGCTGGTTTAACAAGGGACTTGGGACACAGTCCTGCAGGTGAGACTTGAGGAGACATCAGCTGGGAGGCAACCAGGAAAGATTTTTTTTCTCCCTGAGAAAATGAGACTAAAGGGCAGCCTCTTCTTCTGTATGACACTGCAGTGACTCCAAGTGCTGCCTAGAACTCTGGCAGCCATCTCGTAACTATGGGGGAAACTAAATTCAACAAGGGCACCATGGTAGACATAAAACCTGCTCCCTGGTGACACTGAGTCATCCCAGAAGTGGCCAGCCTCAGTCCGTCTTATCAGTGACATTAGAAAATTTCCCTATCAGTGAAGCCATCTGAAGGTGAGTTTTGTGCTACATGCAGCCGAAAGCATCCTAACTGACACAATTCGCTTCACAATTCTGTGGAAGGTGGCCCTCCCCCAGGCCTCCTCACCTTTACCAGTTCATCTGTTAAACAGGCTGAATTCCCCAGGGCCATGCACAGAGCCTCCCTGTTATTTTCCCCCAGCTCTATTTACGAGGACAAAATTAATTTTCTAGCCCATGAATTAAACATTGCTGCTCCGGCTGAAAGATTTTAGCAATAGCCTTTGGTTGGCAAGAGAAGCAGATCCCGACATGTTCTAAACACGCTACAAGGAGGCAGAGGGTCGGAGGGAATCAGAGGGGAGTTGAAGGGGAGGGAGGCGGCCATGAAGGGAAACAGGACGAGTTGACCAATCCCACTCACATCCAGCTTCTCTGAATGGTCAGCCTGTGGCTGGGCAGCGGGCTGGGGAGCGTCTCTAACTTTAGCATGTGGATAAATCACCTGGAGATCTTACTAAACTCAGGTTCTGATTCAGAAGGTCCGGGATGGGGTCTGAGAGTCT
>NW_005314073.1:0-949 GCF_000412655.1 Myotis brandtii
GTGTCTATTAACTAAATACATAACTTCCAAAACCCAGTATGACTTTATTCCTATAATAGAAGAAAAAGATTATTTTCAAATCCCATGGACTTGCCTGAGCAATACTGTAATGGCTTCACTAAATGTGGTTCTTACATATATAAAAGGGCATTTTGTTGATCATCTTCTCTTTTTATTTGAAGCCAAAACAACTGAAGCAATGTCACAGAACTACAGAGTAGGAGAGACTTCAGGGGATGTTTGCAAATTCCTTTACCTAAATCAGATTGTCAGAAAGGGATTCACTGAGAACATCAATGCTTTTGACTCTAAAATTAAATCTAAAACTTCTCAAGGTATTTATCTGAGTATTCGATGCCTCTCTGGTATTGGAAGCAGGGGGTTGAAGTGGTTAACCATAGCTGAATCTTAATTCTAGCTCTGCCAGTTTTCTAACTGGGTTACATCCGGCCAGTCACTGAAACTCTCTAACCCTGTTTTATCACCTCTTATCCACTCTCCTCTCTGTCCATCTTGCCATTCTTCAACCACATGTTGATTCTAAAAATATTATAATAAAAAGGAAATAAACCAGAAGACCAAGACTAAGAAGATGAATTAGTACCTGATTCTTATCAACAGTTACAGGCAGAGCCCTAAGTATCCTGAAACCAAATTTATTCTTGGCAAGTTCTTCATTTTCTGCAAGCATTTAATCTTATTTAGAGGACAAAAGGAAGACAAATAAATGATCTAATAGATTTTTCAAAATTCTCTTGCCTTTCTTAATAACTATTAAATATATTCCTCACTTTTCTTTTCAACCTAAATAAAACTATTTTTTAACTTGCAAGTGTGTCATTTATAAACATGTTAGGAATTCAATTGTTTTCAACTAGAAGACTTTAAAATGTAGGCACAAATGTTCTAGTTGTTTACGGTGCATACATTTGTCAAGACTCATCAAATC
>NW_005314074.1:0-949 GCF_000412655.1 Myotis brandtii
GTAGTGACTTGTTGACCAGCAATAAGTCCTCTGTGGTTCCCACCTCCTGGTATTCATACCACTCTGCAGTCTCTTCTCACACTGAGTAGGGCTGACCTGTCCCAATAGGATAAGGTAGAAATGACAGGGTGACTTTTGAGGCTAAGGGGTAAAGATGTTGTGGTTTCCATCTTGCTCCCGCCTAGAGCACTCATCCTGGGGGAAACCAGCCATAGACAGCAGGGACTCCAGGAGGCTGTGGGAAGAGGTCAGACCTAAGTCCTAGTCCTCTGTACTGGTTTCCTATTGCTGCTGTAACCAGTTACTACACACTTAGTGGCTTAAAATAACATGAACTTATTATTTTACAGCTTTACAGTTCAGGAGTCTGACAGGGGTCTCACTGGGCTAAAACCAAGATGTCAACAGTTCCTTTCTGGAGCATTTAGGGGAGAATCCATTTCTTTGCCCGTTCCTGCCTCTAGAAGCCACCCCTATTCCTTAGCTCATGACCCCTTCCTCCACCTTCAAAGCCAGCACATTGCACCTCAGTGTGCCTTTCTTCTGTAGTCACACCTCCCTCTGACTCTCTTGTTCTGCATCCCTTTTTCACTGTAAGGAACCCTTGTGATTACATTGGACCCACTGGATAATCCCTTTGTTTTAAAATCAGCATATTAGTGACCTTAATTCCATCTTCCACCTTAGTTCCCATTTGCTATGTAACCTACACATTCACAGGTCCCAGGGACTAGGACATGGATGCTTGTGTGGCTGTTGCTCTGCCAACCATGCTGTCTGGAAGGAGAGGAGTGGGCCTGAGAGGGAGCAGCCAGGAAAAGGAGGTGGGCCGGCAGGAGAGGGACATGTCACAAAAGCCAGAGGAAGAGAGAGTTCCCAGGAAGGAGTGCACTGCAGTGACTAATACTGTTGGGAGGTCAAGCCTGATAAGAATTAAAAAATATCCGTT
>NW_005314075.1:0-949 GCF_000412655.1 Myotis brandtii
ATTACCATGTTTCTCTTTTATTAGTGTAGATTAATGAAGCCTTTACAAACTGTAAAGTGCTTGAGAGTCACGAGGCAAGAGCACCCCCATCAATCGTGAACACAGTGGGTCCTCAGCACACTGGGAACAGAGAGAGTTGACAGAATTAGGAGGGAGCCCTGCCCCTGCCCGGCTGGCACACCTGCTCCCTGCTCACCTGCCTGGAGCCTCCAGAAAGCGGGTGCCGTGTGGCTGGTGTTCACCAGTTCTAGACCGCCATTCAGTGGCCGGGCCACCAGGGCTGCCTGGTCCACACTGACCCCACTGTCCCCGCCACGGAGGGCCACACTAGCCTGGGCCTGGATCTCTAGAGGCAGAAAATGGCACAGGCTGCTGGGGACTCAGATTTTCATTCCTTCTGAACTCGGGGACACACCAGAGACTGCAGAGCGGCTATACCCTGAAGATGCCAGATCAACCTGGGCAAGCCTATCCTGTCTCTGAGCCCCTGCGATGTCACCTGGCATGAGGTGTCTCCCAAACTTGGCCTGACCACCTCCTCTCATTGGAGTTACTGCTGCAATGACACCTCCTCCAAGTAGCCTCCCCTGATTGCCCATCGAAAGTTCCTCCCAGCCCTTGCTGCTCCCTCCCTGGCCAGAAGGTCAGCCTCGTGGGGGCAGGGCCGTGAGTCTGTTTCCTTCCCTGCTCTGTCCCCAGGGCTAAGCACAGCTCCTGTCTCACAACAAGTGCTCAGTACTTATTGAAGGAGTGAACAAATGAACGAATGCTTCTCTCCAGGGTTGACCAAGTATCAAACCAATTATCAACTGATAGAGACCGGCAGCTCACCCAGCCCAGGCCGGAAGGCCCCCACCTCCTCCCACCCCTCACAGACATCTTTTCAGTGCCCGGCTCCGAGCTTACCACTCCTCATCTTGGCAGGCAGGTGGCAACCCTCCCAAAACGG
>NW_005314076.1:0-949 GCF_000412655.1 Myotis brandtii
CACCGCGTGAATGAGCTAATTGTGTTTTAAGTAGTCCACCTTAAAAAGCATTTTCTTTCTTCCTGTGAAAGGACCTGTGATTTATTAATTTTCCTTTCTATTATTTGCTATAGACTTTCTCTAGCATCTTCCCCATAAATCACATGTCTATTGAAACTAGTCCCGAGATCACAGTGTGGTTAGGGTAGATTATGGGCCGCCTGTAAAGAGGAACACATTTAAAATGTCCAGGAGGCACTGGATGGGCCCTTCCTGAGGGTCCCGGGGTGGCATCCCTCCCCTAAGAGGTGATGCGATGCGCAGGAGGCACTTAAGAAAGATTGCCCGGAGATGGCACACAGAACTAAATTAGCAAAGGAAACTTAATTATCTTGCGTCCAGCCTTTCTGGTCTGTATCCCTATTGAACAGACAAAACTCAGCATTTTCATCAAGGTTCTACTCTAGACTCAAGATGTTTCTTTTCTTCACCATCTATCCAGAAATGTACTGGCAATGTTTTTCTTTTCTTTAGATTTAGAAAGAGTGTTTCCACCTTTATTAAAATATAAATATCTATGTTCTCCCTTATTTTTTCTAAAGCAGCCAATTTTGACTTTTTTTTAACCTTAAAAATGGGAACAAAGACATTTTAAAAGAAATCAATGATACAGCATAAACAACTCACTCTGATACATATATAAATGCTGCAGAATGCTCTGTAGTGTTGCCTCATTGATTTCATCCACAAACACACCCCACGGGTATGTGTCATAATATAGACAGGAGAAAACATTCCTCAAGTCAAGGGTGTAAATCTCATCAAGGTGCAGAAAACATGGCTAAAGTCCTTTCTGGAAAACACACCCATGAGAAAGGGTGATTCAAGAGGAGGAATTCTCCTATGAGATTGTAAATCCACTGTTCTATAATATTTTCAAACTAGAGGCCCAGTGCATGGGATTCATGCA
>NW_005314077.1:0-949 GCF_000412655.1 Myotis brandtii
TGACACCTAACCCTCTCCTTTTCCCGCTCCTGAGCCAGCCGACTCTTGCTCCGCTCAGGAGTAGATTCAAAATTCTGCATGCAGAACGGTCTTAGGCTTCTGGGAACCAGTGTTATAGTGACCGGGATTCCTCCTGGACCGGATGGTCCCTCCATCACTGTGTGCTGCCCCTCTACAGCTGCTGGACACCTTCTCCAAGTCCTCACAACCTGTCAGGTCGCCACCAGTTTTCCAGGTGGGTGGTGAAGCTGGCCCAGAGCAGCCTGCCACCCCTCGGGTTGAGTTACCTTTTGAAACGTCTCGGCAAATCCCTGCCACCCTTGATCAGAGTTGTTGGCACGAAGACCCTGTGGTTCTAGGTTTTCAGCCCTTGAGACTGAGCTGCATTCATTATACATGTCCATTTGGCGCCTTGCTGCAGAGGCCTCTCCTGCCACGGATGGGTGTGGGCTTGTGGAAATTGCTCAGCACGTACAGGATGCCAGTCTCTGGATCAGGGTCTCCAGAGCTCCAGGGACATGCCCCTGGGTGCTGAGGATGCTGCTCTGGGAGAAATGAGCTAAATGCCCAGACTGGTTTCCCTGAGTTTTGGGCATTTTTTGGGCCCATACTTAAAGTTGTAGAGGGCCACTGTCAGATTTGTTTAGCTCTCAATTCATGATCATAGAGGATGGTGAATCGAAGCTGGCGTTCCTGGACACAGCCTTTCATACATTTAAGGGAACCTGTAGAGTCTCCTGGGGGGAGAGGTGAGGGAGAGATGAAAGGGTTTCTCTAGACCTGCTCCGTAGCATGGACTGTTCTTTTAGGTAATTAATGGGGATCATAAAAGATGAGCACACTGTCCATTTATCTATCACTTGGGGGTCTTAAATCTTTGCGTGGTCTCCTTTAACTGTGTACCGTGGTGTCACCCACGGCTCCTGTGGCTCCATGTTCATTGGTCCCC
>NW_005314078.1:0-949 GCF_000412655.1 Myotis brandtii
TCTATTCCGTCTTTTCAGTTTCTGTTCCCGGTGCCTAATGCTTCATCTATTCAGACCTGGCTCCCAATCTCTCCTTCTCCATGAAGCGTACTCTCACTGTTTGAGCTCTCACTGAACTCATTTTCTTCCAGCACTTGTCATGTAATCTGTGAGAATAAGTTAGCGCCTAATTTCACATGGTTTTGATTTTCTTCATGAAGGAGAATCTTGTCTTTCTGAGTATAATTAGTCTGTGGAGGCTATTGTTTGATATGAGGTGCCTGTGTTTGTGTACATGGAAAATATTTCAGCTTAACTATTGTTAGGATACAATTAAATGCTTTTATATCACTGGTGGTCTTGGGATTCAAACCCACATATTTGAACAACACAATGATGAGGTGAGGAGTCAAAATTAGCAAGAAGATAGCTCTAGATTTTTCAAGACTTCAAAGTATATAGTTGAGTAAACCAGTGAAAAGAACTTCAGGAGACTTCCATAGGTCAGGTCTCTATGGAATAGGAAACTATTATTATTTTTTAAAGGCCAATAATTGATAATCTATTGCTTGTAAAAAACATTTGCATTATAAGAGAAAAACAAGACACAGAATGTTGGTCAACATCCAAAGGGCAAAGGCGCCCCCAAATTCAGAACATAACAGTCATACACTCAAAGTAGCGCCAATAAGAATGAACATTAAATGTACCATATCAGCTATCTCCAAAGGTAATCTGTATCGCTCATGGCTTATGAGTATGTGGCTGAGGATATTGTCTATGAAAGCAGGAAGGGAGAAAGAAATAACAAGTACAGGTGACCTTAGTACAGGGGTCAAGGCTGGAAATATTGATTAAGGAACCTGGTTTGATCTGCTGAGGTTTATGGATCTCTGATAGGATTTTTAAAAAGAAATAGACTGATCTCTATAATTCTGTCTCTATTTTGCTTGGTAGTTCAGTTTGTTCA
>NW_005314079.1:0-949 GCF_000412655.1 Myotis brandtii
CTTAAGGAGAAGGCAGCCTTCTGCAAGCCAGGGAGGGAGTCCTCATCAGAAACTGAATCAGCCGGACCTTGATCTTGGACTTCCAGAAACTGTGAGAAATAAATTTGTGTTGTTTAAACTACTCAGCCTGTGCATTCTGTTATGGAGCTGATTAAGATACCAGCTAGAAAAGAAAGAGTATTCCAAGAGAAGCAGCAGCATGTTTAAGTAAAAGGAGAATTAAAAGATCTTGGCATATTCAGGAAGCCAGCAGCAGTTCACCAGGCATGACACATAGGTGTTTGTGGGGAAGCAATGAGAAATAGACCACAGAGATGTCAAAATTTGGACCCTTTGAGCTTCTTGAGTTGTTAACCAGCCCCGAGGCTGCTTGAACTTTGGGTTTCTCTTTATGTGAGATAAGTTTCCATATTCTTTGAACGACCAAAACATAAGTGTTCTGTTCTTTGTATTCAAAGGTTTTGAGTCAATTAGGATGAATTTTGGCTGCATGCTACAAAACTCCCAGAATAATCATGATTTAAACTAGATAGAATTATAATTCTCTCCTGATGCAGGGTAGACACACACTTCATAGTGAAAAGGCCTGAGTTCCCTTTATCATGTTGCTACACCATTCACAATAGATCACTTGGGGATCATGTTACAAAGATCAACCATCGTGTCTACATTCTAACCAGAAAGACAATGGAATACAGATCACATGGCTTCCCTTTTTATGGACAGAGAAACCACATCCAATACTTCTGCTTGTATGCAACTGGTCAGAACTTAATCATATGGAAACACATCAGCGGAGGCTTGAAAGGTTGTCTTTACTTCAGATGGTTAGGCTTCCAGGTAACAATCTGCAGGCTTATTACTAATGAAGAAGAGTTGCCATATTGAGGAGTTCTTACCAATCTCTAACACCTAGAGTAGTGATGGCGAACCTTTTGAGCTCGGCGTG
>NW_005314080.1:0-949 GCF_000412655.1 Myotis brandtii
GGCAGGCAATATGAGAAATAACTTATTACAAATCAGGAAAACACGGTATAAAGGTAACCAACACAATAGCATAATAGGAGGGGGAACCTATTTTCAAAGGGGGTCAGAGAAGCTTTTGAGCAGGTGGTATTTAAGTTGAGATGAGAATGAGAGGATCCTACGGTGGGAAAGAGCTGGCAAGTCCTGGGAAGTGAAAGGAGGCCATGTGGCTGGAGCACGATGCCAGAGAAGGGGGTTAACATGAGGTTGGAGAGGTAGGCAGGGACCAGCTCAGACAAAACTTTGACAAAACCTTGATATTTTATTCGAAGTGCAATGTGAAACCGTGGAAGGGTTATACAGAGAAGAAACACTGGTCAGTTTGCATTTTAATGGGCTCACTCAGGCTGCGCTGTGAGAATGATTTGGTGGTGAGTCGGGGACAAAACAAGAAGAGAGACTAGTCAGAAGGTCTTTGCAAGAGATAGTGAGCCGGATTAGGGTGGTGGCAATGGAGATGAATTAGGCTAAAAGGTTTCAGGGTATTTTTCAGGATAGACCAGACGATAGGGACGGGGGAGGGGAGAGTGAGTCAAAAACGATGCCCAGATTACTGGTTTGAGCAATTGGGTGTGTGGCAGTGACATTTCTAGAGATAGGAAAAGTAAGGAAGAAATAGATTTGGAGGATAAACTAAAGAATTCAATTAAAATTAAATCGCACTGAACTGCAATATAGCGTTCATTTATATAATCCTTCTCTCCAGGAAGACCTTTAAGGAATCCATCGGAAGTATGTTTTTCACCTCTGAAGTCTTAACATCCTGAGCAATGCACATTACAGACTAGACATTTAGTGTTTGTTAAATGAATATCACAGCTTTGCAAACATTTCTTTCACTTCAGTGTAATAAGAGTTTAGTTATTGTGAAAAGCCTGATTTTAGACAGTTACCAAGGCAGACAAGGAAA
>NW_005314081.1:0-949 GCF_000412655.1 Myotis brandtii
CGCTCTATCCACTGAGCCAAACTGGTCAGGGCAAAGGGAGTTGTCTATTGCCTCAGAGTCCCCAGAGTCACAATGGCCTTGTTACATATCAAACACAGTCAAATGAAAGGGCAAAGAATCATTATTTATCATTATTTATTTGCTGATTTCTGAGAGGGGGCCAGTGAATAGGAGATCCATATTCAACTGTATCTTATAGAGACAGGGTAGAAATGTGATTTGAATTCTTCTTTAAAAAAGGGGGGGGGCTTATTGAGCTGAAGAAAGAACATAAAGTGGTAATTTTTTTTTTTTTAAGAATAATCTTTGAGAGAAAAGGTCTCTGAAAGAACAGAATAAGGGAAAGAGCTAATTATTTATTAAGTGCCTACTATACACAGCCTTGTGCATGTTACTTCTATTAATCAGCATACGAATTTTTAAAAGTAGGCATTGTTAACCCCATTTGACAAATTAGGAAAGTGCAGCTCTTCGAGAACAAATGATTTGCCTGAGGTCTCACAGTAAGTAAATGATGGGACTAGAAGGTGGGAGCCTGTGTTTATGTCAGAGCTGAGGCTCTTTCCTCTATACCATACCTAATGATATAAATCAATCAAACACCAAAAACTCCCTGGGTCCTAATCCTGGATGCATTAGCCCTCCTTACATTTACTTTCTTATCAGATTGGGTCTCAGAAATGACATCATCCCCAATGATCTTGGAGCTCTGATCAAATCACAATTCTGAAATGGCTAATCCAAGAGTTTTAAATTTAACAGCCCTTTAACTGGCAACTTTGCCCAATGCCACCACCAGAAATTAAAACAGAAATTAATTGAACTCCATTATTGATGTTCAATGTCACTCATAATTTCAAGAAATGAGATAGACTGATAGTTTCCTGCTTGTTGGCTGGATCTCTAAACTTCTGCTTTTGCTAACCAAGGATGTTCACCCTAGTACACT
>NW_005314082.1:0-949 GCF_000412655.1 Myotis brandtii
TTTGTTTCCAAATGCACAATCAGTGTGAGGTCAAGGAGGTCAACTGGAACTGAAAGAAGAAACAGACATGGGACATAATGAGGAAAGACACAATCTTCTTAAAGACAAGACCGAAAACCTACTTCCAGGATGTTCTTTCCTCCCCAATGGTAATCCTGATTGAAATGTTCCACCAGTAAGTGAGGACAAATACCCAGTGAACTGACAAGATTCCTTCATGTTGGACTCTCATAAACATAGGACTGGTTGAAATGTGGAAAAGGCTTGATTTGGACCTAGAAGGTTGACTTAAATCACTGCTCTGCTATATAATAGCTGATGTCCTTGAGCAGATCATCTGGACCCTCTGAGTCTCCAACGCACATCCTCAAAGTGAGATACTAATACTTACTGCATAGGGAGTTGTGGGAATTCAGTCAGTGAGATTTGTAGATTGCAGAAAACCACAAGGGGGTGAGGACCGCACAGTGGGTGGGGCATGAGAGTGAGGAGTACTGTTCTACTTGATCCTAGGAATACCTTGTCACTCTGGGCAGGGCAAGCGGAGAGGAAGTAGGCTCTTGCCAAAACAACATTAACTTAAGTCTCCAATCTTACCCTTGCCAAAACTGCTATGTGATCAGATTGATTGACTACTATAATCCTCAGCCTCTCAATTATCCCTCCACTGCTGGGTAAGGCAGTGTGTTTTATCTGACAAGATTATTTTGCTTTTTAAAATCTTGGTTTATTTTTATTCTCCCAGCCTATGATCCCAACAGGTTTTGTGTGTTTCTTCTGTTGTTTCCCTAAGCTTATCACTAATGCTAATTTTGGCTGAAGATAATTTTCCCCAATGCTTAATGCTTTTTAGCCTGAGTATTTAGCAATATGCTAAAATACAGATTAAAATAGTGAGCCCATTTTTTAAAAAGTGGGTGTAAAATGTGGGTGGTTTTTTGTTTTTTTT
>NW_005314083.1:0-949 GCF_000412655.1 Myotis brandtii
CTTGTGCTTTTGAGAATGAGAATGTTTTATCTGCTCTTCAGTTTTCCAAGCTGTAAAATGGCACAGCATTCCTTCTTTGTCAGTAACTTTTTTCTTTTCTTCAACACCCAACACTTAACACAGCTGAAGTATCTATTACTTTGGAAGGCTTTCATTTTCTCACCCTGCAAAGTCCAGGACCTGTTTTCCCTCCTCTGTTTCATCGTAACACTCTGTCCTTAACTCCATTGTACAACGTATTGCATTGTAAAGTTCATGTTGATTAACTTTTCTGTCTTCCCCCACAATACTTGAATGAAAGAAATATGCCTTTTATCTCTGTGTCCATCCTAAATATTAGAGTTCCTGGTAATAGATGTGTTTTTGAATGAAGACCAAAAGGAAAAAATTAAGTAATTGTATTGCATTTACAGCTGATAGGTGAGACCTATTTAAAATGAGTGGAAACTAAAGAGAAAACAATATCATTCTAAAATATTCTGGATTAAAAAAACAACATGGTTTAAATCCTGACACAAGCATCTATTAATCTTTGATTATTGAACATTATTAAACAATAGGTTCAGCAAGTGAATGAACATTTGAACATTCCTAGGGAGGAGAAGGAACTTACATCAATTCCAGAATAGAAAGTTCAATCAGAAATGGAAATGTGAACAGTGGGGTTTTTAAATTCAGGAACAGCGTCCAAGGAAGCATTCATAGATGTGGAAATTGTATGGTTGTAACAAAGGGCTGGGAAGTATTAAAAACTGCACAGTTAAGGCAGACAAATGTGACACCGCCAATTATTATTTAATGTATGTTGTTCTCACTTCTACAGAAAGATGAGGCAGCATTATCTGCAATCAGCTTGGGAACAATGACAGCTTGGCACCAGTGAAATTCATTAGCTGGAGGCAGTGGTGAAACAATGATCAAGCAAATGGATCCTCAAGAAACCCTAAGG
>NW_005314084.1:0-949 GCF_000412655.1 Myotis brandtii
TAATTACCACCTTTTGCTGTGTAAGGTGAGAAGAAATGAAAGGACAAAGGAACTATGTTTAGTGCTTGCCTTCATAAACACTAACTTGAAGCTCAGTGCCTGAACACAATCACAAAAACCAAGGCATTGAAATTATAGAAAGGGATGTTTTGAATTCTAAAATTTTCCTGTCTATCTTTATAATTGTGTTTTATTATAAGCCTTGACCTGGAGGTAATTGACAGAATTTATTTAAGGGAAGGTCCCATAGAAACAAAACAAGAATTGGAGAGATTTCTGCTATTGAAAGACAAAGATACGGTAAGTGGAAGAGACACAAGAGGTTAGATGTTCACATTTCCCTCGTAGGAGGTTGATGTTTGAAGTGAGAACAAGGTAAACTCATTTACTTGAGACTGAGTTTCCACATTTTCATCTTGCTCTACTGACAGAACCTGTGTCCCTATGGCTATATTTGCATGTGTAACACTGTGCCTTGTAAACTCTTGTTGAAAGACAAAATAAGTGAGTAATGCTAATTTTTGAAAGAGAGAAATTTAGAGATGAATTTCTAACATATCCTTAACTGCTTCCCATAATCACTCTGCACTCCCTTCAATCCCAGAACTCTATGTCCATGTTACATTGCTTAACCTAATTTATTTCCATAATTTTGCAGAATTTTTGATACCAAAGGTAATGTGTTTTCACTAAAATCCATGGAGCAAAAACCACACTACTAGTATTTGCACTTCATTTGAATTTCTGGCATCCTGTATTTGAACCATGTGACTTATGAGGTGTTTTTCTTTTCATTCAGTGGTTCCTTGCTTTGCCATAGATGAATGAAAGGCAGGTAAGGATGCGTTAAAACATACATATCTTTTGTATCAGTAAAGGGAAAGGGTCTCTACATTTGGACTATCTAATATATTACAATATCTATAATAATAAAAGCATAATATGCTAA
>NW_005314085.1:0-949 GCF_000412655.1 Myotis brandtii
CATAGGTCGATGCTTAACCACTGAGCCATGCCAGCTGAGCTGTTTTAGTTTGCATTCCCCGCAGAGTACAGCTGTGATATAACAAATATATCTTGGTCTTTGTCCCCAGTTCCTGGCATAGTTTTAAAAACCTTTGGAACTTTGACTGATAGGAGTGTCCTTGTTATGGTAACAAGGTGATTCCTGGCTGAGGTCCTACACAGCTTCAGGATGGGAGCTGGTCACCAGGAAGACAAACCAGTGACCTGGCAACTTTGGGCCAGTTCAGCCTCTGGGGAGGGGAAGAAGGCTGGAGATTACGTTCAGTCATGTGGCAATGAGTGGATCAATGTCCATAAAATAAAATAAAACCCTAATAAAAACTCTGGATATCAACCCTCAGTGCGGCTTCCTGGGTGGTGAACACATTGATATGCAGGGTGGGTGACATGCCCAGATTCCACAAGCAGAGGGCATGAAAATATGGAATAGGAATGGAGTCCAGCCCCCCTCCGCCTCTAATACTTGCCCTATCCACCTCTTCCATTTGGCTGTCCCCGAGTTGTATCCTTTATAATAAAAATGTAACCATAATAAATATAGCACTTTCAGAGAGTTCTGTAAGTTGCTCTAGCAAATTATCAAACTTGAGAGAGTCATGAAAGTCTCTGAATTTATGTAGCAGGTAAGACAAAAGGGCAGGTGGCATCTGAGATGGGGCAGCATTGTGAAGGGCTTGCCATTAACCTCTGGGGTCTATGCTAATACCAGGTACTTAGTGTCTTCACTGAATTGAAATTTAGGACACCCAATTGGTTTCAGAGAATTGGTGTCAGAACACAAAAGCTTGAGACAAGAGCTTGGGTGCAGACAATTTATTTAAGAGGCAGTCCCAAGAGGCAAATGAAGGGAGTGAGACAGATAAGGGAGAAACGCCAATGCAGAGTACACTGTGTGCTGGTTACCTCTA
>NW_005314086.1:0-949 GCF_000412655.1 Myotis brandtii
AAGCATGATTTATTAACTGGTTATATATTTAACAACATTGCCCATGAACCAGAGTTTTATAAATTCAGAATGGCTCCCACTCACAGCTTGGTCATCCTTTCTCTCTTCGATTACTTAAATTTTCAATTATTCTTCAAAAGTTTTCAAAAAATACAGAGATTCTGCCCAGTCCTGCTTCCTACCCCATTTGTTATTTCATGAAGGAAATAATTCAGCACAGGAAAACCCAGACTGGAACAAATATATTCTACCACAAGGGCACTGGTCCTCTGCGTGATGGCCTCTGGGTATGAGAGCTCAAGAAACAACTAAAACTAGTGATGGAAAAGGATTCGGTATCACGTTGTGCTCAGGAGACCAGCTATAGAATTTAGTTAGTCAAAGAAAGGCACCAGAAATAAATGAGAAGGAGAGAACCTTCCATGGGTATTCATTAAAATCCCTTCTTCTGACTAACTTGACATTACCCCAAGGCCATGTAGCTAAAAATAAATAAATATACAAAACAAAACAAAGTGCGAAATCAATTGAAAGTGAACCAAGCCCTTGTGAATACCATACATATTAAATAAAAGAAACATTTTCTCATGCCATTATTTTCCACTTTCCATTATAAAATTGAAACCAGCATTTACACAGACAATTCTGAAACATATGTTTCTAAAACAAGACAGACACAACAAAAACAGAGCCATGAAACTTGGGAGCTTCACATGATTGCTTCTCACTAGAATTAGAACCCCAGTGGCTTAATTTTTCTGAAGAAGGTGAAAGCACATATTTCTCCAGGTCAATTGATTTAATGATCAGGGAATAGAGGGAAAAAAGCACTAGCTTCAAAGTCAGAAGACCTGGGTTCTAGGCCAGTTTCTGCAGTTTATTAGCTACCTGGCCTCTGGGCATTACTTAACCTCTCTGAGCTTCTGTCTTTACTTTTATAACTAGAGGC
>NW_005314087.1:0-949 GCF_000412655.1 Myotis brandtii
TCCTCAGGAGGTCGCCCTTCATAGCCCTGTACTTGAACAAGCTAGACAAGTGAGTGACAAGGACAGATACAGAGATTATAAGCTGATGGCCTGAGAGTTGCATGTCTCGTGGATGTGCTTTATTTAACAAGCACACTTTTATGTAGGGATATAGTTTAGATGGGAAATAAGTTTCAGTTTGGCTCAGTCTCTAGCATTCCCTGTTTTCCTACACCTGGTCCCTTTTGGCACGGGTCTGGCCTCTGAAGACAGTTGAGTTTGCCACTCCCGTGCCGGTGGAATCATTTTCTGTGGACAAGATAATAAGAGTGAAGACAATAATAGCCACATGTGTCTGATGCTTTTGGTTTAATCAAACCGTTTTCCAGCCATTGAAGTGTTTGGCTTGATGCTAGAGTCTCTGTGCATAGAATTGTGGCAAGGATCTAGTTGGCCATGTATGGTAGGGATTACATTTATTATTCTAAAAGCTGCTTGCCAGGGTTATTGCATTTCAGAGACGAAAGCTAAGTTCACCTGGTGGATGATTGCTTTGTTTTGGGAAAACACACTAATGGACCTTTGTTATCTAAAGGCAAGGCCCAGGACTTGGTTTTGGGGAGTGGGAGACAGTGGTGGAGGAGGTTGTGATGGATGAATGGAAACAAAATTGCTCCACATAATACAGTAAAATTAGGTCATATTTGGGAAGAGAATTTATGAAATTAACTGATTCCAGATTTCTTGAGAGCTCAAAACAAGATTTGGTGGAAAGGGGGGTCCTTAAGACATAGGAGAGAAGGTACAAGAAAAGGCTTTGTCCTTGAGTAGGACTGAACCTGAGCAGCATGGACCAAGGGAAACACAGTCAATCAGTCACTGTCCAAAATGTTATAGCTTCTCCGATGGTAATATTAATTTTTTATTTATTTATCTAAATCCTCGCCCGAGGATATTTTTCCATTGATTT
>NW_005314088.1:0-949 GCF_000412655.1 Myotis brandtii
ATATTTCTTGTCTAGTGTATCCATTTATGTGTGGCCCCTTGTCCAGATTCCTGAACCCTGGCTGCAAAAGGGCTGCGGCACCTTGAGATTCTTAACTTAATTACATCTGCAAAGACTCCCCCCACCCCAAATAATGGAAAAATACTGGGGTGTTAGAACTTGGACATAGGTTTTTGAGGGCCACAATTCAACCCACTACAAAGGGTAACAAGATATTGTGAAAAATGTTGTCACTGTATAATCTATGTATAGTTACATTATTAAAACAAAACAACACATGAGAGCAAACAAAAGATAGCTAGCCATTGTTTCTTGGTTCAATTGTCACCAAAAATAGATTAGAAAGGCAAGAATCCAAGGCTGTGGAAAAAATACAACAAAAACAGATTCCAACTTCAGATCAAAGGCAACAGAGAAAGAGTTAATAAAGTGCACATGTATCAGTTATGACATTTTTCTAACTCATTTAGTGTTTTTATAGAAGGTCAGAGAAATTTTTGTCAATAAAAATATTTTTCTGATTAAGAAATAAATAAGGTGTAGATTTTTATTTAGACTCTTTTTTAGATTTTGCAACTGCAATTATATTAGCAAGATATAAATATTTTTTACTCATAGGTTGCTACTCACTGTCATTTTTAACAACTCTTCAGTAAATTTACTTTGCTTGCACATTTTTCTGACTTGCTGAATACTCTCAGAGAAATATGCATGTTTTAATGATTTGCAACTCATAAGGCAGCTTTTCATAGCTCAAGTGAGACTGAAAGAGCAATGATTTTAGGCCTCCCTACATTTTGAGGAAAACTTGATATACGGTGTGAGGGTACTTGGAACATGAAAGAAAATACATTAAATCTGTTGTTATGCTTTATACTACTGGCAACATATCATAAGTCAAAAAGGATTCCTATTGGACTTAAATGTACAATATAGTGATTCTTAAGAA
>NW_005314089.1:0-949 GCF_000412655.1 Myotis brandtii
AGAATTGAACCTGGGACCCTTCAGTCTGCAGGCAGATACTCTATCCATTAAGTCAAACCGGCTAGGGATATAGGACATATTTTAGACTTTAATTACGGGTGATGCATTGGAGACTTTTCAGAAGGACTTGGTAGGGAGAATACACATACATTTGTACAGTTTATGCCTAGTGGACAATTTTTAATATTGCTTTTTGGAAGTAATTGCAGGAAAATGAAAAATGCAAAATTCACACACAAAAACAAGTCAACCAAATACACCAAGAAAAATATTTCCTTTTCCAATAAGTCATAGACAATTAACTTCTTGAATAAATCTGAAAAAAATAAAAAATAAATGTCATGGGTGAAAGAGAAAAGGAATGTGGTAAATAGAGTTAATCAAGCAGTTAATATAGTTATTTGCACAGGGGAACTTTTTGAAGTATTAAAAATTAGATTATAATGAACTTTCTATTTTGAAGTTCCACGATTTCTTAGAAATGTAAATGTTGGGAATATAATTATGCAAAGGAAATAATTATATATTAAATCAGGAGAAATTAATTGCTCTATTGAGGTATAATCCCCTAAAAGCAATAAATAAGTAACATATCACTTTAAAGAGGATCTAGGATTTAATGATTTGTGTTTTGTTTCCTCAGTTGGATGGATTTTACTTAAGTAGTCTTTTTAAAATCATTAGCAAATTTGCTATGGTAATTATTTTTAAGTTATTATTTAAAACAATTCAGCTGTCTAAATTAACATAACTTCTGCCCTTTTTACAGCCTTGTAAAAATAAATTCATCAAACTTTATTTATTTATAAGGTATAGAATATCTGACTGCACTCTATTTTTTCCCTCACATTTTTCTTTCATGAATGTTTTCATTTAATCCTTCCAGCACACCTATTGAGATTGTTACTTTTCTATTATTATTTGCTACAACAAATTTATGAATGAATAT
>NW_005314090.1:0-949 GCF_000412655.1 Myotis brandtii
TTGTTTGGAAAAGTCAAGGCAGGGGCTGCCACCTTCGCCAAGGAACCCCTAAGAGAATCCTCCTTACAGGCTTTCCAACCAAGTCCCATGCTTCCCCACAATTTCTGTATAGTTGTTAAAGAAAATGTCATTTGATATTAATATATTTCATTTTTATTGTATAATTTAATTATTTTATTTTAATCTCTAGTACAGTTGGGTTGTCTTTTGCTTACCATACCATAAGCAATTTGTGACAGTGTTGGAACCAGAATTCAGGGGTCCCCTGATCCTTTGTAGTACTCTTGTAACCATAACTCACTGTTTATAACTCAGAGGATGGTTTGATTTATAATTATCAGAGTTACGTACACAATCAATCTTCTGGCCACTGGGTATGCAGTCATTGCACATGGATGTTGTGAAAATAAATTGCACAACACATGTTAAGGATACTTCAGGGAAATGGCTTCTGTAAGCCCAGAAGAGCCATGAAACTTCAAATAAAATTTTGTGTTTCTGGGACAACCAAGTCAATCTCGAACACAGAAACTTTAGTACAAGAGCATGCTTTGATCATCATCAATTTTTCTTGTAGTTTTACATCCAATATTCACCTTGAAATACTGTCATTTTAAAAAGTGATTTAGATGCTGATTTTTAATCTTCTTTTGGCATTATACCCTCTTTGCTCACTTTCTGATTAGGCTATTTTATATGCTTTTTTTCTTTAGTGAACCTCCTTGGTTAAACAAAGATAATAATGACATAGTCTTAGGTTAAGTTTACTTATGACTTTCTCCTCAAGGCTTTGAAATCAGGTCACAGAAAAAAATAAATGTTATCAATTCAAAGTGTCCTGATGTAATTGTGCTCATAGAGAGTGCACAGAAGGCCACATAAATGATGAGTCTGAGAAAGGATCATTATAATATTCTGTTCACTTTCTGACTCTCTGCTTACAGGATAA
>NW_005314091.1:0-950 GCF_000412655.1 Myotis brandtii
TGACCTAGGGCTGCCCGTGTTTTAGGCTTTCCTTCCTTCTTTCCTTTCTTTTTTGCCTGCCTGTTTGCTTGCCTGCCTATCTCCCTCCCTTCTTTCTTGTTTTATAGTTTTCTAACCCTTGCTATGTGGAAAAATGTTCAGAAATGATTCTTTAATCTTTTCATTGGTGGTGGTGAAATCATTAATTGAGATAGAGTATATTGGAGAAGTATAAATACATAAATAGTATTAAGTAATATGTGCGGTAGTATTTTAGGGTTAAATTTTAAATCCCTAAACATCCTTTCTTTGCTTTTTACCAGTTTTACCTCAAGACTAATTAGAGATCTGTTTGAGACTTCTTTAAATTGTTCTTATTGCTCCTTTCCTTTCTCCCATCCCTTTAAAACTGAGGAACAAAAGAGAGGTAAGAAGTGAGAAAAGAAAGGAGACATAAGTCTTCTTTGATATTGCATAAAAGGCTAGGGAAAGGGTAACTATCCAGACAGTTCTGCAGAAAAAGTTCTAAAAAGCATAAAATACTATTTACAATACTTTGAGATGGATATTGTCTTTTGAGCTGTTCCATCTTGGGATAGCTTGATTGAAAAGTATATCTACTGATTGAGTATATTTATAATATGGGAAATAATAGTCAGTGGCTTGGGCCATGAAACTCAGTCTTGGCACCCCTGCCCAGGATGAAGGTCTCTCTTCCTGAAGTGCCCCATTGGGCTGTCCAGGTCATCTTCTCTTACTTTGGGCTCCCTGCCTTTCACTCTGTACCAAAAGTATCAAAAAACTTTCAAAAGTATCACTTTCTTTGATTACTATTTCAGCCTATGTTAACATTTTAAGCCAACACTTTCTTTTTCTTTAGGTGGTTTGTAGAAGTGAATTTAGGTGTATATTTAGATACTAGTGGCCGGTGCACAAAATTCGTGCACGGGCCTGGGGGTGTCCCTCAGCCC
>NW_005314092.1:0-950 GCF_000412655.1 Myotis brandtii
TAGAGGGAAGAGAAAAAAAACTTGAAGAAAAGGGTTAACAATAGAAAAAGATATACAATGTCTAGCAGGTTTGGGAGATGAGAATCCGTTGGTATACAAGGGAATGGAGACTATAGAAAAATTAGACTACAAACAACTTGGTGGACATACTGAGGACACCAAGTCAGTTCAGAGGATAGCAGCAGTCCCCAGAGGGCCTTCAACTTCAGTCCTTGTGAGGAGAACAGTAGGTTTTGTTGAGATGTTGAATATGACTCTAATGAGAATTAGATTCAGTTTACGATTGTCCTGTAAAATACAGGATGACTATTGCATGTGACGGACATACACTAAATCCATTATTTATTGTTTATCTAAAATGTAGCTAGGCAGCCTGTTTTTTTATTTTTTATTTGCTAAATCTGGCAACCCAGATTAGGTTTACAGTACATGCTATGATTATTTATACAGAATGAACTATAAAGTTTACATAGTGGGTTTTGACACATGCCTCCAATTCTTTTTCCCCTAAGGAACTGGGGGGAGGGCAGGAAGGGGATAACCTCTAACTGGTATGGCTTCAGAAACAGTCTCCCTTCATCTCAAGTCTCAGTCCCACTGTATGTACCACATGTGGTTTGTGAACCACAAATCACACCAACTGTGCTATGGCGGCCCCTTATTGTTTCCAGGCCGTTATTGCTAAGTCTTTATCTCCCTTATGCATTTACTCTAAGTGCAGTTGTTCAGTACCGAGTCTATAAATCTTTATAAATTAGCTTCTGCAGAAGGCTTTGTTTGCCTCCAGAATGCTCTTCAAAAGGCGTAATAACCCGTATTCCTCATTAACTCAGGAAAAGCTGCACAAAACTGCATCACATCCTTGTTCTATGCCATAAGCATTCTCTATGTGGTGTGGCTTCCCAACTGCTCTCCCCCACTCCCCCCCCCCCCCCCCCCCCCCCCCCCCC
>NW_005314093.1:0-950 GCF_000412655.1 Myotis brandtii
CCAGACTCCATGCCTCTGCAGCCCCGGGGTCAGCCTGGAGGAGCTGCTAGCACGTGCCTGAGTGAGTGCCGACCTGCATGCGCAAAGGAATGAGTGTTGAGGGCCTTGTGCTGGTGGCGAGGTCAGGATGCAGTGGCAGCACCAGCAGCGAGGGCAGGGTGGAGACAGTGAGAGGGGGCAAGGCAGGGAAAACAAGTCCTCCTGAGAGCCACAAGGCAAAATAGACATGGGACCCTCAAGGCACAGAAAAAACTCTAGCTGGGTGTTTCACAAAAGCTCTGAGCTGGAAACAATCTAACTGTCCATCAACAGAAAAATACATGCATCATGGGTATTCACTCACTGGAATACTGTATGTCAATAGAGATGCACAAACTGTAGCTACTTGTGCTGATATTAGTGTTGAGCAGAAGAGACAGGTCATGGAAGAATAGCTACAGCATGGTTCCAATGAAATAAAACTCAAAACAGGCTACACTAAACTTTATTTTATGGAGATGCAACCGTAATGGCGAAAGTATGAAGAAAAGCAAGAACAATGAATGATCAGAGAGTTTACGGCGGTGACTTTTAGGCAGGGCTGGGGAGAGGCAGATGTGCCCTGCGAGAAGCACATGGGCAGTTGGGATCCTGGCTCTGCTCTAGTGCTTACCTGGGACAGCTGCATAACTGTTAGTCTATTTTCTACACTTCGGGTATGAGTGACCTATCACAATTTTACAGGTAAAGGAAAGCAGTCCAGGCTGGTAGGATGATAGAGAGTAAGCAGGGAGGGTCAGGCCAGGAATTTGGCTTTTTTCATCCTAAAAGCAATGGACACATTTTAAATAGCAAGGCATGATGAGATTTGTGTTTTAAAAAGATCACTTTGGCTGTAGCATGAAAACCAACCTGGAGCGAAGCGAGGATAGGTGTGGGGGCAGCAAAGAGTTTTGAGAGATGGTGGTTGT
>NW_005314094.1:0-950 GCF_000412655.1 Myotis brandtii
ACACGCGGGCAGCTTGCATTCAGTTTCATTTCAGAATTCTCCCAAAAAGCATTGTACCTAAGGAAAATAATGTCACACGATAGCTCCTGAAACAGACATATTTACCACAACCAGGTGTGCCTGTGTGTTTTGCATGGTCATGCCAATACTGTATATCTGTTGGATAAATTCCTGAGAAGTGGAGTTGCTGGGGCCAAGGCCACACATATTTAAGATTTTGAAAGGTGTTGCTAAATGGCTTTCCAACGAAGGTGATGCCAGTTGACATTCTCACTGAAAAGGTTACCCTCTTGCCAGCACTGACTAACATCACACTTTAATCTGATAAGAAATGGCATCGCATCATTATTTAGATTTGCATTTTTTCAATGAGTGATGAAGCTGAGCCTCCATTCATATATTTATGTTACTGCAATTTCCTTTTCTGTGAACTACTCATCCAAGTCCTTTGCAGGTCACTTTCAGTTGGATTGTTCATCTTTTTCTTTTGATTGTTTTGTTGCTGGTGGAAATGGGGTCCTTTCGTGGAGTTGTGATAAAAGCATTTCTGGGGACACACATGGGAGGATAAAACGTAGTGGCAAGATTTTTATTGGAGTTGAAATAAATGGCTGCCCCAGGTCCTGATATCTCGTTGTTGTCTGTCCCACTGTGGGGAAAGTCCAGCCTTGTCTCCATCAGGCCCAATACAAAGGCCAGTGTCTAAAAGTTCTGTGCCATGCGGAAGCCCAGGCCAGTTTAGTCCAGGCCTGTCCCGGTTGGCCATGTAGTCTGCTCCTGGCTGGGCTCCAGCCGGTGCTGTGTTCAGGCCTGCTCTTGGAGGCCATGCTACCCGTGCTTGGAGCCTGCAGGCTGGCTGGGCCCCAGGCAGCTGCCAGGCCCACGGGGCTGCTATGGAGGGACATGTATGGGGTGAGCAGCTGTTACTGAGAGGGAGAGGGAGGGAGAGA
>NW_005314095.1:0-950 GCF_000412655.1 Myotis brandtii
AAATAACTGAAAAGCAAATTATGGAAGTAAATGTTTGTTGAAACCCTTTACTCTTAGTTGAGGCCACATAAACCTTAGGCAATGCTTGTGGAGCAGCAGAAAGGCTAAATGGCCAGCATTATCAAAAGGAAAATGCAAACCATAAAACCATAAAGTCGATGAGGAATTCTAGAATCAATACACATGGAGGAGGGCCAGTGCTGTGCAAGGCATGTGGGCAGTACCACTCAG
Source organism: Myotis brandtii (assembly GCF_000412655.1). NCBI lineage: Eukaryota > Metazoa > Chordata > Mammalia > Chiroptera > Vespertilionidae > Myotis > Myotis brandtii. Next base: position 232 of record NW_005314095.1, read on the forward strand.
ACGCCTGCACCCAGAGTGAAAAATGAACGGCTTACAGAACAATACAAGGTGATTATGACCAAGGAATTGTACTGACTGAGAGCTTCTCAGAAGTTACACTCTGTCTTGATCAGTTTTTTATTCTCCAGAGAGCCTAGCAGAGTGTTAGCCCCAAGATGTTGCTTAATGATCCCTATAGAATTAAAGGGAATTTTTAGTTGGGATGTGTGCTACTTGACTTATGCAATTTAATTGGGTGGTTGAAATTAAAACGGGAGCAGAACCAACTAAATTTAATAAAATCCCATCTGGCCTGTATCTATGGCCTCCAAGCCTTTCAAGGAAGAAAAGAGAGTAAGTTTGAAATAGGTAAGAGCACCATTCAGTTTGGAGTCACATTCATTCACAAAGCTTTTGAATATTAGACCTTTGATGGTATCCTCACATGAGGTTAGACATGGCTACTAGATACTCTGACAAGGTAGAATAAAGAAGACAGACATCATACAACTTTATGTTTGTGTCTCTTTACTAAACCAGCTCTAAGTACTATTTTTATAAATACAGTAGTTTCCCTCCCCCTCCAATTGGCAGGGGATACATTTCAAGACCCCCAGTGGATATTTGAAACCACAAATAGTAATGAACTCTGTATACAAGGGTTGTCAAAAGTAGTTCTACAGTTGTAATACAAATAAATAGAACAATAATTAATAAATAATAATATAAGAATAAACTGT
>NW_005314096.1:0-950 GCF_000412655.1 Myotis brandtii
ACAATGGAGGGTAGTGGTTGTAATGGTTAATCTTCCTAGTTAGAAAGAAAAAACACACACATATAATTGAATGACTCTTATAGAATTTAATGCACAGAAATGAGAATGGATCATTGTCATCTCATTCAATTCAGCACTGTATTTAAAAGTATCATTTAAAAATAAGTGACGTAACAGATAGCTAGCTTTATGAACAGCCAGAATTAAAATCTTCATTTTTACAGGAAGTGTATCCCAGTTAATGCCTGGGTCAGGGCCTCCTCTGTCTAAATATCTGGTTGGATCCCACCTTCATTACTTTAAAGCCAGCACTAGAGGAAGCTCAATTTGATGAGAAGGTGATAGGTGAGAGCACAGGGTCATTTGGGCGCAATACACAATGAGAGAGAAGACAAAATGCCAGCGGAAGAAAAGCAAAGCATCAGAACCAGTTAGGCAGAAAGCATCAGGGAAGTCAAACAGAAAGAACAGGGCCCTGACCTGCAGACTCTTGACATAAAGAGAGTTTTTGGGGAACTAGTTAGAGCAAGTCAGGCGCTACCCTAATCATTAACATGAGCAATAACACAGGTGAGGACAGTAATTATGACTGCCATTAAGAGAGGATCAAGGGACTCGACATGTCATTTACATTTAATCCTTATGCTGCTCTTGTGAGATAGGCTGGACTAACAGATAAAGGAACAGGGGCTCTCAGAGGTTAACTATCCGGTAAACACACAGCTTGTATTCAGTGAAGCTGGTGTTCCACTGTACTTCACTATGTCCCTGAAGTGAGAGTCAGAAAATAATGCCCAGAGTATCGTTAACTGTATTAGATTACAAATTGGGGATTGACTCAAAATCTGAAGCAGAGATATTAAATTCCCCATCCAGGAAGAGATGAAGACTGGATGTACTTCAATTTATGGTAAAATGGTGTTCCAAATGTCCTTTTTTAGCCTCCCTCC
>NW_005314097.1:0-950 GCF_000412655.1 Myotis brandtii
GTCCATAATATTCGATTCTCAATTCTTAAGTTAGGGCGCTAAAAACATGATGAAGTTAAAATAAATTTATGTAAATGCAGCATAAAAATACAAATTATTTCTCTGGGTTTTCAAATCAGATGAGGTACTAACAGAGTGGAATGATGAAGAAAAGTGTCCACCAAATGCTTATAATCACTTTGGGTGAACAAAAATCTTTCATTATTAAAATATAGCCATGTTATATCTCATTAACAAAATGTAGTTCACAATAAAACCAACCAATAAGTCAACAAATACCAGGCAGATTTAGGAAAACATTTACTTGTTGACATTCCAAAGGGGTAAATTATAAGACATTTCACGAAATCTCAATGTTATGAATACTGCTTAACCAAATAATTCAGCCCACATTATTTTGTTTTCTTACATGTAGGCCATAATGAAGGAGCTTGTCAATGATGTGGTTAAACGCTGCTTGAGCAACATTACACATTACTATAGCTCTTAGACCTTAAAGGGCACTTGTAAGTAATTGAACCTCGGAATGCAAAATCTAAGAATGTTGAATATCTGCTATAACGCATCTGGTTCATGATTTTTTAAATGACCAGGTTTGTGAACTAATTTAATAACATGTTATTTGTAATTTATATTTCCCTGGTGATTAACTTTGAAAAAAATATGTAGACATTAGTAAAGCAAATATGTCTTTATCAAATATTTGTAGTCATAATGTATCAGAGAATGACAATGTTATAATTGTTGCTGTAGAACAATTATAGCAAGGACTAACAAATAAAAATACCAATTGGATAACACCATTTCTGGGGCCAACATATACCAATATCCAGCTTAATCAGCATCATAGAATATAATTTATGATATTGAAAATATTATTTTATTATGCCTAAAGTAATAAATTCATATGATTTTCTAACAGACTTAGAAATATAAGCACATTGAGTTCC
>NW_005314098.1:0-950 GCF_000412655.1 Myotis brandtii
AGTTGCATCTATGAATCAGAACAGTATCTTCCTACTCTCTCTTCTTCTAGTGCAGCAGGCAGCTGTTTCCCACCACAGCAGGCTCCCAGGGGGCTGCAATCGGAGGCTGACTGCGCAGAGAGCCTGTCGTGGGTAAACATATGGTGGCTGCCTCTCCATAAACAGGGCCCACATCACAGTGCATCTGGGTGGTTGCGTGGGAGGGCAGTGGGCCTCTTCCGTCTGTTAGGAGCTAAAGCAATGGGCACACTGGCAGCACTGTGCCCCCTCTCCTCCCACATGCTGTCCACTCATGTCATGTTAATGAAGAAATAGTCTGTCCTTTCTGGGCATGGGGCATGGAAGCTCCCAGCCATGCTTTAGCCCAGTCCTCAGACCTGCCGAAGGAGTTCTATTCAGAAGGTGCTACCTGGAGAGGCAAGAGCATGAGGATATAATGCCAGGATTTCCAGACTCGAGGCACTTTTCCATCATAGCAGCTATGCAACCTCGGACGAGTGATCTGACCTCTCTGAGCCTCGGTTCCTCAACCACAAATGTGACTTCAACAGCTACTTCCTCTTGGGGAATTTACGTGAATGGAATCACATGCGCAGAGGATGCTTTGGGAAACTCGTTGTGATTATAGATGTGACATAAACACAGAGTCAATAGTTCTACTATTATCATCCAGACACATTTTGTAAGCCATCTTAACTGCTGGGGGGCAGGTGAGCTGCCTTTTTCACTTGGAGGCTCAAAGGTGTACTTGCTCCATGCAGAACGATTCACCTGGAGTAAGACCTACATGTGACATAACTTCCTGGAAAGTACAATCTACTTCCTTCCTTACACACTGGGTGAGATCTCCACATATGGAAGCCTGCACGCCAAGGACCCCACATAGCACATTATCACTGAACAGGATGCCTGGCCCCACAAAGCCACTGTACCGTTTTATGTTACCAGCA
>NW_005314099.1:0-950 GCF_000412655.1 Myotis brandtii
TTTTTTCACTTCCTTCCCCTGTTCAAATCATACAGAATCTAATAACTTCCCCTATCTTGACACATGTGACAACTGGATAACTCTTTCTACTATTCCTGCCTCCAGCCTACTTGAGTCTTTCATTGCCTCTCACACAGGCTACCGCAATAGATATGAAAATTGTCTTTTCACCTTAATTTCCTTCACCCACTGCCGTACTCCAAAGCTCAGTCTTGATTATGCTCCCTCTATTCCCCTCTAAAACCTTCGGTGGAATACACTCCTCTGTTGCATAATTATTTTGGTGAATATAAACTGAGCACTATCCTAAGCTAAAAGTAATTTGATTTTTACAACAAAGTTATGAATCAGGTACCTTGATGAGAATGATTTATGTGAGTCATCTAAGGCATAGTGCATAACTCCTCTTCCAGGGCGACATGCCAATAAAACCCTAGAGATTCTTGCAAAAGCTCCAAAGTAGAGGGAGCAGGAAGTTGCAAACTCAGGCATTCTAACTCTAAAGTCTCCTTTATTAATCCACCAAGCTCTACTCTAACTTTTCTCTATTTTTCCAAACTTTGCATGCATATTTCCTTTTATGTAAATTCCCTCTACTGTGGCTAAATTGGATTATTAATGGTTCACTAAATCCACCTCATGGCTTGACTTCTCTACATTTTTACTAACTGAATGCATTTTTGGGGGGAGGAAAATCTCACAGTACATTTAGCTTACCTTAAATGTCAATTCCTGCAGGAATCCTTTTAAAGCTGAATGTGATCTTTGCTCTTCCTGAATTGAAGGGAAAGAAAACTCAGGTAGACTTGATCATAGATTAAGGAGGTGGTCATTATGTTATAATCATGCGGCTTTAATTCTGGTCTTCTTCCTGTCCTGGAACATTGCCAGTGGGCAGAATGCCTGTCACTCAGGCAGGGTATGTGCTGCCAGGTGGCACTCACCCCATG
>NW_005314100.1:0-950 GCF_000412655.1 Myotis brandtii
TCTCCCTCCCTCTCTGAAATTAAGAAAAATATATTTTAGAAATATTTTTATGTTTTGGCTTATCTGAATTTTCTATAACATTGCCTCTGTAATAAAAGATACAATAAAAAAGATGAGACATAATGCAGAGTATCATTATATTCAATATGACTAGCTATTTTTTTTAACATTTAGATGGTGACTGTCATAAATACTCAACATTTTATCTCTCACACTCACAAGTAACAATAAAAACAGGCTTAAAAATACATGTCCCTAGGAGAAAAAAAGTATAATATATATATGTATTTTAATTTTGGGTAAGGTGAGATGTCTAAGTTTAACACTATTGGCAGAAATCATGATATTCATAATCTTACTAATATTCATAATAATTGACAAAAATATTTAATAAAAATATAAAACTTCTAACAAGAAGAGACTTCTTAAGTAACGGTAATAGACTGTGGTAGGCAGAATTCTAAGACAGCCCCCAAAATTCACCTTGTAGACACCTTGTGAGAATGACGGGATCTCACTTCTATGATAACAGTATGTTTTAGGGCACAGGTAGAGGGAATTTGAAGGTGTGGTCTAGTTCCTCATCAGTTGACTTTGAGTTAATGTAAAAGAAGGTTATCCAGGTGGATCTGATCTCATCAGGTGAGCCCTTTAAAGGAGGTGTCAGTACTTCCCTGAAGAAGACAGATTCAAAGCTAGAGGGTCTACCACTGACCAGGAAGAAGCGAACTGCCATGCTGAGTTCAGCTGCCTCTAGGAGCTCAGAATGGCCCAGGCTGAGAGCCAGCAGAAAAGCAGGACCAGGGCCCTATAACCTCAAGACACAATTCTGCCAAGAAAACCAGTGAATCGAGACCAGGCTCCTGAGCCTCAGATAAGATCATAGCCCCAGCTGACAAGTAGGTTTCAGTTTGGTGAGAGACCCCAAGAGACTCTTGACCCACAGAAGC
>NW_005314101.1:0-950 GCF_000412655.1 Myotis brandtii
AGTGTGGTGATTGTGGGGTAGAGTGCTGGGTGGAGGTGGAAGATGGTGTAGGGAGAATACATGATGATTGAAAAAATATATATAAAATAAATTTAAAAAACTGTATTGCCACATCTTCCCAAAGAGCTGAAGTTCTAGCTGCAGAGGTTGAGCCTGCCCAGCATGTGTCGCTTGGCTGTCACTGAAATGTTGAATGATTTAGACCTGTCCATACTTAGGATTGTTATTCTAGATACTCAGACATGATCTTTTTTCTTCCCCAGTGAGATAGTGTCTGACCTGTTGACACATCTCAGGCTAACGGCAAGTCAGACTGATGCAGAAGTTTTAAGTTCTAAATGGTTAGGCCTCTTAGATTTAAGGCAAATAATCTACTGTCAGGTTTATAGAAAGGGAGATCTTTAAGGCTGTGGTATCAAAGAGAGCACTCCCTACAAAGTAAAAAAATAAAATCCTTCAGTTACCTTTGTCATTATCATTTGAATTACAATGAAAGTCTTTGATTCTCACAAAAATGGAGAAAAATGATTTATTTGAAATATCAGATCCCAGCTTCACAAGTCTCTATAATACAATGGGTTTTGTTCCAAAAAATCAATTTAAATGTACTAGCTATGTAAAATAATGTGATCCAACCCTAAATCTTTTAAATTTTACAAATGAACCATTAGGTCAATCCAATATAAAATTGAATATGTGACTGTGTATATAAAAATCTAATAGCATATTATCCAAATATTTTTTATTCAACTTTAACAAATATGTACGATTTTCCTTATAAAACCTATAGTACAAAAAAAGAGCAAGTCTTCTATCCAAAGGGGAGGGGGAAAGAAAAAGAAACAAAAAAGAAATGGAAATAAAGATTCCTATAATTATTACTTTCTCATATTTTCTGAAAAGAATGTTGAAAATATTCGGCCAAGACTTTGTCCATTTTATATTAATTT
>NW_005314102.1:0-950 GCF_000412655.1 Myotis brandtii
CAATGCCCCTAGGAATATCTAAATCAGTTGTGAAACAATCAAATTTCTTTCCATTGCAAAACTGAGAATAAGATTTATGTTTTTTCTAATGGAGCCACAAGTAATGTCGAAAAGAAACAATTTTATTCTGTATTAGGGTTCTTTGCTTTACAGCAGACCTCTTATTTCTTTAAGATAAGTCATTTAATCAATGTAGCAAAGGCAATACATCGTGGAGTTTTCAACATTACATTAAGAAGATAATCAATAGTTTGAGACAATAAAATAAAATGTTTTCAGTTTTATTAAGCTTCAGGGACATGCGGAGAGCAATTGGGAAGTAAAATAGCATTAAAAGTCAGTTAACATAGCTATTATCGCAAAGTGTGTCTGAGTCACTGCATAGCATGGGGTTTCTGTGGTTATTCAGGCAAAATCAGATTGAAAAACAACCACGCAAAAAAAGAAGATAGAATGAACAGAACTATGTAATTCATCAACTTTCAGAGAATAAGCAATGATTTAGTTTTGTATCAATGTACCATGCTTCCTATTTTAGCATTTTTTCTTTCAAGGCATTTACCTCTCTTACAATTAAGAAATGTTTTAAATATGACTATTAGAGCCAAAAAAATATCATTGAAAAAGGCAATTGAAATTAAGGTTGAAATATAGGTAATTAAAAAGTCTTCATGTATAAGATAGTATGCTTAGCTTATTTTATACATTAATATATTTCATTCTCATACCAATCCTCCTAGTGTTGTTTGACAACTGAGTAAAATGAGGCCTAGATGGTCTCTCCTACCCCAAGCTCAGCCAGCAAATGAAAGCCAGACTGCACCTCGTGCCATTTCTGCTGCTGGTCCACCTAAAGAACCCAAACATTCTGAGTGCCTTTGGCTGTGGATCAGGGAAGTACCATAATCAAAACCAATTAAGGTGCTAACTAAACTCAAAGGGCACTTTTT
>NW_005314103.1:0-950 GCF_000412655.1 Myotis brandtii
TTCACTCTATTTGCATATTAGCCTTTATTATATAGGAGTCCTCACAGGGCCTGCAGAGTGTTGTTTATGGTGTTACCTCTAGGCGGGCTGCTGGTAAGGGCTTTCTCAGCCTTAGGAAAGTGGATTTTGTCTCCTTCACTTTCACATTCTTTTTTTAGTATATTTATACTTTCTGAATGTCTATTTTTAATCTAATCCATGGGTAGGCATGTTGATAGTTGTTTTATTATTGGAACAGAGCTATAGAACATTCAGGAACACAAACTTTGAGAAGTGTTCATAGTCACTAGCTTTCATAGTCACTTTTTTAGAGATTTTTGAAGCTCATTAGCAAGTAAGTTCTGAGAAATACATCAAACTTTGTTGAAATCACTAGTGTTCAACTCACTTGAATACAAAACTTTTCCTTCACTTAGGACATGGCATGTAGCAGAAGTTAGTGGACCCATTACATATTTCATTTCATTCAATTACATGGGCTGCACTTCTCATCACAATGAATTTTCCACATGGAATTTCTTCACATTCTTGCCCATATTCTTTCTCTCTGAACTTAATGAATGTATGTTGACTCTGTGTAAAACCTTACCTACTGTTATACACATATCTTTAACATAAAGCTGAATATAAGGAGCCTTTACATTGCAAAGACCCATCTTACAACAATATCTCTTAGAGTTTAGGGTTTATAAGCAGTCAACTTTTTCAATATTGTCAGGGTCTAAATTTCTGGCATTTTCCTATTTCGTTTTTATTTCTCTTGCAAACTGGCCAGTTCTTCCTAGGGCTCGTCTCTTTCTTGTGATACCTTGCCAAAGACTGCTATGATTCACCATCTTTCCACCATGCAATAGCATTTTCCTCACCGCCCACCACATAGTATGAAGCCAATGCCAGATATGTTGGGGTTTTGTAGAACCCCATGCTTAGCACAATTTACATGCTATTTT
>NW_005314104.1:0-950 GCF_000412655.1 Myotis brandtii
GGATGGAGCCCACAACCCGGGCATGTGCCCTGACTAGTAATCGAATGGTGACCTCCCGGTTCATCGGTTGATGCTCAACCATTGAGCCACACCGGCCAGGCTGTTGTAGGATCTTGTCCTTCTAGATCTGGGTTCAGCAAACTTTTTGGTAAAGAGCCAGATAGTAAATCTAGTGTTGTGCACCACACAGAATCTCTTGTCACATATTCTTATTTTTTCCTTTTTGTTTTTCTGTTCTTATTCTCCTTTAAAAATGTGAAAACCATGCTTAACTCAAGAGCTGACCAGCGTTAGCCTGTAGACGGGACTGTAATTCGCCAAACCCTGTTCCAGACGTAACCAGAAGCCATTTCAAAGCAACTGTCTGCTATTAAAATAGGAGCTGTGTAGAACACTTGGTTTCTTCTATGTAATCATTATTAGCCATGTAAATCCCAGTCTGAAGGTCAAGATGATTACCTTCCCTTCAGGGCAGCAGTCGGCTTAGCCAAAGGCTGGTGCCTGGGTTTCTTTTCCTCGTGCTGACCCTGAACGTGGCCATGGCGGCTGTAATCACCCCGCTCTCTGATCCTGTCTCAGTAACTTGCCTGACAGTGTGACCACATTGGCCGGGACCTAAGGACTTTATGCTACGCTGTTGCTTCTAAACCCTCCAGTTCAGCGGGCTTTGCTGTGTGTCCACTAGGAAAACAGCTTCGTTGTGTTATTTAAAGGGACTTAGACATTGGAGGTGAACATAAGCCCAAGGTTGTCCCTGCCAGCCCCCTCTCCCCCCCACCCTGTCAGTGACACCAGACAACTCCTTAGGCAACCAGGCTTTCCATCCTTAGCTGTAACAGAAGCCCTACCTGACCCTTAGGTATGTTGTAAAGTTGAGCTCATTGCTGTTAGATGTTCTGAGGACCTTTGGTAAAAAACACAGCAAAATAGCCATAGCTGGTTTGGCTCAG
>NW_005314105.1:0-950 GCF_000412655.1 Myotis brandtii
TGCATCGGGCCTCTAGTATCATAATAAAAACAATCAGAAATTCAAACTTATGAACAAAGATTTTTCTTTTGCTACATTGTTTCTCATTCATATGCTTATCAATCAATCTTAACTAGATAAATTGTGGTATATCTTTATAAAAGATTCAGTCAATAAGAGCCTGTCCATAAAGAAATGCAGTGAGAGATAACATTTACATTCTACGCTGGCCTAAGACAATTTGGTCTTAGACAACTATACATTATTTGGGAATTTTTAGTACTCACCGGTAGCCCTGGGTAAGGGGTAGCTGCTCCTCCAGAATTACCCCACTAAAAAGTTATAGTGAAAGAAGTCTAGGACTCTTTCTGCCACATTTGTCGATTTACTTTAAGCCAGCATTTATTTAAAAAGTGACACACACTCTACAAGATCTGACTTTTTCAGAGTTCTCAAAACATCCTCTATTAAAGGTTCACCTGAGGTAAATGGAGCCATATGCCAGTTACAGCTCATCTAACCATCTGTGAGGCGCATGTAAGCAGGAATTCTCAGAAAAAAATGATCTGAAAATCGACCATTTAGAGACCAAGCTGAGGAAGCCTTCCCAACATTACACTTTAAGGTGCTTTGTAAATGTTTATACTGTGCTTATACAAAGATAGGGAGGTATTTCTTTAACATATTAGATGATTCATTTATCATCAATACCCATTTCTAACATTTTACTAATCAATCTTCACCAAAAAGCTAGTATTAACATACATTATATATTAAGTAGCTGGTGCAGAGGGGGAATGAAGTAGGTACATTACTCATTGTAGCAGCCTCTGTAGTGTGGTATTTCTGATAAATGCTAGTTGACTACACCTGAAGCATGAATTGTACAAATACTTTGTTAAATTGGTGATTTAGGAACTCATGATCCCTAGAGCATAGCTTAGACAATATGATGCATTGACTATACTGAA
>NW_005314106.1:0-950 GCF_000412655.1 Myotis brandtii
GACCACTGCGTTGCTGTTGACTGCTGAGGATGGCCCTGAGGGGCCAGTCTTCCTGTGCAGCATACCTCCTAACCCTGTGCCGCTGATGCCCCCTACAGGTGAGTGGAGGCTGTACTGTGTGCGAGGAGAAGTGCCCATGGAAGGAAATTTGCTGGAAGTGGCCTGTCACTGTAGTAGCTTGAGGTCCAGGACGTCCATGGTTGTTCTCAATGTAACTAAAGCCCTCATTTACCTGTGGCATGGATGCAAAGCCCAAGCCCACACGAAGGAGGTCGGAAGGACTGCAGCAAATAAAATCAAAGAACAGTGAGTGTTGAGGGTGTGAGGGCCTCTTCTGGAAGGGGTTACCTATGGGACTCGCAGCCTAAGGCCAGAGGGTTCCCTGGATTCCTAGTGGACATCCCAGTGTGTTTACAGTGACTTCACTAAAGGTGGTTATGACCATTGTCAGGGTCTAACATTCCAAGTGGATCTGATGCATCTCGGCCAAAACCTTCAACCTGAGGGCTTCTCCCACTTTTTGAGGTTTTATCTGCCTCAATAAAAGGCAGAGTGAGGGGTGATGAAAAAGACCTCAACAAACTCTTTCATTTCTTTATAGGTATGACTCAGCTGTTGAATTATAAGCCTAAAGTCCTATGTTACTTAAACAGAGCAAATTTCAAATATCTTTTAGAAGTTCAGGGTTTTAATTTTGTCAGAACAGTGGAATGTTAAAAAGCACTTAGCTAATGAAGAGTTTGGTGTAAGATGTTCTTCTTTAGAGAAAGACTGTATTTCTGCATTCTGGAAGGCAGCCTCCTAACAGTGAGTTATTGGGTCCCTGAGGCAGTTCTCAGACACAGCCCACCAGGTGGAGGCCTTTATTCCTCTCCCAGGCAGGTACCGGCATTGACTACTTATACAGAGAAAACACACTGTGCCACAGCATTAAGTGAGGACCTCAGGAG
>NW_005314107.1:0-950 GCF_000412655.1 Myotis brandtii
AACCCGGGACCCTTCAGTCCGCAGGCGAACCCTCTATCCACTGAGCCAAACCAACTGGGGCCCATGCTACCTCTTGAGGGCAAAAAGTAGCTTGTATGTTGAAACTAACACGTAGCCAAGGCAAAATTCCCTTTCAGGCCACTTTAAAAATAATAGAAACATGTTAGAGAAGTTAAATAGGAATCCTCAATAGTACTTTATTAAGTAACTTTTTTTCCTCTTTTTTTATGGCCTTTACAACATAAAAGTTGCTATCATTGCAATGTTTTGTCATCTAACCTCTTATTAATCATCTTATTTTCAAATGCAAACAAGATGTTTTCTAGTCCTATCTTCTAGACTAGCTGCCGAAACACCAAATGAGATTTCTTAAGTATTTAGTATATCACTGAGGATTATATGAGTCAATTAGTTATTTATTTTTCCATTAATAACTCTTGATTTTTAAAATATCAAATTAAAAAGTATAAGTATTCTTAAACCAAATATTTACTTAAATTCATCCTCAGAAAGTTAGAGACAGTAGAACAGGAGTGTATCAATTTTTTCTCAACAAAAAAATTTGAGAAGCTGCCACAACAGAAATTTCTATGGTCATTCATCATCTGAAAATACTTCAAATGTCTCCAATTGTATGAGGGTAAAAATAAATAAGTACCAGTTTCCATAAATGACTCTAGCTTGCAGATTGTGGTATATTCTCTCTTATGAGCGGGTCCTCCCTCTTGGGAAAGGGTATATTCAGGAAGTCTCCAGCCATGATGAATAGCCAATTCCTAGAAAATTGAGATAAGGCTTTAGTAGTAATTTTTACTATGCAAAGGCTCAATCACATAAATGACATTCTTTCATGATTTTGATCTCATTTCTATTTATATGTTTAAAGGAATAATGATATTCTGGAATAGAAAAATTAGGGAATACCCTTGTAAGTCCATAATACCAAAACT
>NW_005314108.1:0-950 GCF_000412655.1 Myotis brandtii
TGTTGACTAATGAGTTTGCCGACCACTGCTCCAGAGAATGGATTCCCCACCCCACACGGCGTCCCAGAGTCAAACCCAGCAGCTGCCCCACCTGCTTCTATTTAAGGAGCCCCTCAGCAGGACCAGGAGTTCTATTCTGGTCTTTCTTCCTTGGAACCAATGAATGATTTCCAGCACCGGTGGCCGACCCTCTGTGGTCATGGGCGGAGACATGAGGTTCCGGCTCTGTGCAGTTGGGCTGCTGGCACAGGCTGCTGAGGTTGGGAAGTGGCCGTGGTTGGACAGGCTGGCCTTCTTTGAGCAGAAGGCAGAGCTGGGGTGGTGCAGCTAGGGGAGGCTGATGGGGGATTGACCCAAGCCATGCAGGGCTTCTCAGCAAGTGCAGGCCCCTCCAAGCGGCATCCCATCCAAGGCAGAGCTGTCCCCAAGTAGCCAGGAAGTCAAGGCTGTTGTTTAGCTCTATCTCTAGGGGCTAGAGGGCCTCCTAAGAACTCTTGATCAGTGGCGTTAGGAAGATAGGAAGGAGTTAGGAAAAAATGGTAGAGAAAAGGGCATGGGTACCCCCGTGGGCCAGGTACTATTGGACTGGCTGCCACCTTTACCACCCTGCTAAACTCTGCAGGTCCAATATGTCCATGGATCACAAAACCATGCCCACCCAATGTTGAGACTGCTTTGCCTTTATACCTTCTCATCTTTACGATGAGAATAACCACATCTAACTGGCTAGATTGTTATCAAGATTAAATGAAATAAGGTTCACATGCACACTTGATAAACCAGGGAGGCTCATGTCTATGTGAGGCGACATTGCTTTCTGCACAGCGACAGTGTGATCAGAAATATCCTGTGCCCGGTTGGTGCCTTGTTCACTTCTGGGCAGTGGGACATCACCCTCCCTCTTGCAGTTCTGTCATGGCCACCGGTCACTGCTGCCCAGGAGGCAGGCT
>NW_005314109.1:0-950 GCF_000412655.1 Myotis brandtii
GCTTCCCTTGCAGCCCTGGCTTTGTCCAGAAGGTCGTATGGAAGGATGTCCTGTTTAATTAATATATTATGCTTTTATTATTATAGATACCAGAGTTGGCTTAACATAGCTGAGGAGGACACAGTAAAACTTCAAACAAAGTGCCGAAAATATATTGTATTTTATATTCACTTATTCAGTGACCTAGATATTTGGAGAGCACGTTTCCTCTACTGAACCTCTAAAGATTCAGACTCGGCTCATCCCCTTCGCCCACTGTGCAATATGTGCACTGCTTGGTGTCATACATTCCTATGGGCACCTTAGAACCACGAGGCATCATTTGCACATTCTTGTTCCAGGGCGTAAGTGCAGTCACCCCTTGTACCATGGAGACAAAAGTAAAGTGAGCCTCAATTTATCACTTGAATAAGACTTCCTTTTTCTCCTTTTCTTATTAGTCTTTGAAAAATGAAGAGAAATCTGCCAAAACTGATGTTCAGAAGCTTCTGGAAATAGGTCAGAAACAAAGGTAAGATTGTGCTTTCCTTTTAGTTTTTCAGTTCCTCTTTTCCACAGTGTTGAACTCTATTCAGAAACTTCACAAAAGTCAGTTCATTGCAAATGTATTAATTTATCTTCTCACACTTGAAGGTATGAAAATCTCATTTAAATGCAGATTCTTATGCAGTAAGTCTAGGGTGGGATTTGAGAGTCTACATTTCTAAGACATTCCCTGGTGATGGTGATACAGTGCTGCTTGTAGATGACAACTCTAGTGTTTAAGGATCTGCAGTATTCTCCAGGATTGCCTTAGATGATGGACCTTGATAAGTCTGCCCATCAATAGACAGATCCAATAACACTGACCTCAGTGGGCCAATTTTATTTATTTATTTCAGAGATGAAAGGAGAGGGAGAAAGAGATAGATACATCAATGATGACAGAGAATCATCAATAGGCCGCCTCC
>NW_005314110.1:0-950 GCF_000412655.1 Myotis brandtii
GAGGAGGAGAGAGGGCCAGACTGAGACTTCCCAGTCCCACTGCGGATGTGCCCCGAGCTATGGCGTGCCCTCCCCCTGTTTGGTCACTGCAGCCAAGACTAGTCAGATGATGTGGATAACTGGGGTGGAGGGGGTGGAAATAAATACTTGAGCACAGGCAGACGGGGTGTTCAGCGGCCCTGCAGGTCTTTGTGGGATGGTGTCCAATGGGGAGGGGTGATTTTTCAGCAGAAGAAGCCGGATCCTGACCTGGAGCCATCTGGGTGGATGGAGCCCTCCCTGGGCTGTACCCTCCCGGTGAGCCTTTGAGCCACAAGATAGTGTGTGTGGGTCTCTCTCTGGGGGCTGGCTGGGCAGTGAGGCTCCGCCGGTCTACACTCCCCCTGCGAAGCTCAGGCACCAAGTTGGGATTAAGTCACTGGTCTGGCCCTGAGGGCAGCTGAGCCTGTGCCGGGTGCCTGTCCCCTCCAGCACAGAGAGCGGCAGCAGCCCCAGTTGCCCTCTGACCCCACAGGCTCTTGGGATTGAGCTCGGCTTGCTCTGGGAAGACATGTCTACTTTGCTTTACTCTGCACTATGAGCTGGGGATGCTGAGCCAAGGTCTGTACTAGCCCAAGTGCAACCCGCCCTCCTCTCTCAGGTCCACCGAAATGCACTCTCACCTTCAGTGGTAGGTGGCTCAATACACAGGCTCTGAAGTCACACAACCTAGTTCAAGTCCTGATTGTATCATGCACTGTTGTGTGACCTTGAAGTTACCAAACTTCTCTGTGCCTAAGATAGGAGCTATTATCAGAGAAGCCAAAGCCAAAAGAGCTAGAAACAACAGGACATGCCTTTCACCCACAGAGGCAGAGGCGTCCCTGAGCCCCAGGCAGGGGAGGCAGATCCCGTGAGGGATAGAGCAGAGACAAGGCCCAGCCCTCTGCCCAGGCTGCCCGAGCTCCTTC
>NW_005314111.1:0-950 GCF_000412655.1 Myotis brandtii
CTTCCACCTGGGTCTGTCAGAACACGTGCTCCCAGAGCCATGTCGTGAGAAAGCCTAAGCCACATGGAGGTCACAGGGAGGTTGCTCCACTCAAAAGTCTCAGCTCAACCCAGGTGCCAAAGATTCTAGCCCCCAAAACATTAGAGTCACCTTCGGCCCTATGAGTCTTCCTCTCTTCTGGTCAAATGTTAGTAAGTCTGGTTGGCTCTGCCTTCACAATATGTCCAGCATCTGAGCCCTTCTCACTTCTTGGTCTGAGCCACCATCATCTTTCACCTGAATTATGGTCATAAACTCCACCTTGGTCTACCTGCTTCCCCCTTGGTCCTCAAGATAGTCAAAGTAATAAAAGCAGAAAGTAGACGCAGAGAGGTGGTTTCCAGGGGCCAGATGGAGGGGGAAATGGGGAGATGTTTAACAAGGGTTACAAAGCTTCAGTTATACAAGATGAATAGGTGCTGGAGAACTGTGGTGTGAGCAATGTGACAAGTTGACAATATTGGATTGTGTACTTGAAATTTGCTAAGAGGGTAGATCTTGCGTGTTCTCACTACAAAAAAGGGAAAATGGTAGCTGCGAGGTGATGAATATGTTAGTTGGCTTGGTTGTGGTGAATATCTTATAATGCTATGCATATTGGGTCATCAGATTATGCACTTTAAATATATACAGTTTTTGAACCTCAATAAAGCTGGAAGAAAAGCAAACAGCTTGTCTTGATTTAAACTTTTGCTATTTTGTTCATCATGGATTTTTTTTCATTTGTTTTTATTTTTTAAATATTTTGTTAATATATCATTTATCTAGGCGGGGAGAAGTCTGAAATAAAGGTGTCAGCAGGGTCCTGCTCTCTCTGAAGGCTCTGGGCGGGGAACCTTCCTGACTCTTTCAGCTTCTGGGGACTCCTGGCATCCCTTGGCTTGTGGCTGCATCACTCCAATCTTTGCCTC
>NW_005314112.1:0-950 GCF_000412655.1 Myotis brandtii
TTTCAAAATAACCAATTAGCTTCCCAAACTTTCACAGCCTTGCATTCGTTTCACCCCCTGAGCCAATGATCTTTTCCCCAAGTTAGACTGGCAGGCCTGTATGGTCCAGCACTTCTCCCTGTGACATTTTGACTTCATTGCACACGTGCTTACCTCCTTTTTGTTCTATTCCCCCCCTCCCCCCTCCCCCCTGTGTTCTGAGGGAATGGACTGGTGGTTTTCTGGTAAAGCAAACAGTCCTCTGCTTCCCAGCTGAATATGCTCAACAATATCTGACTTCCCTTCACTCTCTTTTCTTTATTAACTAGCTAGCTATGGTAAAAACTTCACTTAATATTAAAATAAATCTTTTGATACAGGAAAAGATTCTAAACTCAAAATGCTTTTAAAAATTCAGTGGCATTCCATATGAAGAAATGCTTATTTTTACAGAGATGACAACTTATATTAGAAACTTATATCATAGCTCACATTTCAAATTTAAAATTCTGCACCAGTTTAACCTGCTCTCATTGGGATTGTTTTTCTCCCCTATTATGCAGTTTTCATTATATTTTCCATTAGTGAAGCAAAGCAATGACCCAAAGAACCCATGTGTCTCAGACATATAATTTTAGAAAGCAGAAACTACATCATTGATTTTCCTTCCCAAATGATGTGCTATAAAGGAGAGAAGAGGATATAGAGATTCTGTATAAAATAAAAACATGTTTTAGTGTATGCAACAACTTGCCCTCTGGTTCTCACTGACTGTAGCTTATTCATTTTAAAATAAATTTACCCCAACACCATCTCTTTCTTTCTTGTTCGCTCACACATTGTTCATTCTTTGTAAGGGAGGGGAGGTTGTTTCCCTTTCAAATCCTACAGTTCCCTCAATTCATACATTCTTTCTATTCCCTTCAAATTAGCCATTTTTTTCTGTGCTCATCTCTTTTTTTTTAAAAAAA
>NW_005314113.1:0-950 GCF_000412655.1 Myotis brandtii
GAGTAGCCATTAAATGTAACATTGCTCATCATCAAAGCAGATGAACAGCACACTCTAGAGAGCCTCTTACTGCTATTTAAATGACACACGTCACAACTGCTCACACATCATTGACCAGAATAAGTCACATGGTCTCCCCCAACTACAATGGAGCTAGGAAGTGCAAGCCTATCACATGCTTCCAAGGTGGAAAGAAATAGTTGGTGAACAGCATTAATAATTACCACAATTTTTTTCAAAGCCAAATTTATAAAGAACGCTTTATCAAGAACTTGCAATTGAAGGTCATAGACAGCCGGTTAAGGTAGATGAAGCAATGTTGATATAAACTTGGTACTTGAGTAACCGTTTTTCCATCATAGTCATAGAGAAGCAGAAGAAGCCAGTCTACAAAGAAAGAAAAAGTGACACAGATACTCAAAACAAAACAGAGAAAAGTGACAGATTATAACTAGGTGTCCTGATGGTTTTCTTAATCTTGACTCCAGTCATTTGGGAGCCCTAGTTGCCCTTGTGTTTCATTAGATAACTCAATGTCTATGATTACATTTCCTAGTTTTTGTAAATTCATTCCAGTTGGTTTATGTTGTTTGCAATCAACAGAATTTTAATTAAGGCAATGATACTAAATATTTCTTTACTATTTCTCTATCAAGTAAAATACATATAGAGTCTAATGCAATATAGTACTGAAATAGTTCCTCACATTACTGGGCCTTATTTTATATCCCCTACACAAAACATTCTGTACATAAAATTATTTTTGAATTTGGAATTACTATTACAATATTAAAGAAAGGAATATGATGGTATTAGATAATTTGGATATTTTTCTCAATGTTAAAAAATTGAATTCTATTCATATAAGTGAATACCAATGAAAATAAATTGTCAATTTTAAAGTGTTCTGTTATTACAGAAACAAACAAACACACTATAACAGGTTTTTT
>NW_005314114.1:0-950 GCF_000412655.1 Myotis brandtii
TATAAATTACAAATATCCCCAGAAAGGGTACTATAATAAGCCTTCTCATGAATGCATATGCCATGAGTCTCACCCTGGCTACATGTTAGAATCACATGATGAATTTTTTTAAACACTAAAGCCAGAGCTCCATTGTCAAAGATTCTGTTTCAATTGGTCTAGGAAAGGGCCCAGGCATTAGTGTATATATGTTTAATAATATGAAAGGTGATTTTAATGTGTAGCTAATGTTGAAAACCATTGGTCCAGAATGTGAGAATTTTGATCACATCCTTTCTGGAGGGCAGGTTTTGATTGGAAAGGAGAAAAACCTGAGTCTTTGAGTGAAGGGAGGTAGGAGAAGTACCAGGGGTTTTTATAGGATGATGGGGAGAGTGGGGATTAGGGTTGAGGAGATGGTGCTGAAAATAAACTTCTATTTGTCAGTTTTGCCTAGGGCTGGCTCTGACCCAGGACATGAGTGAGATAAGAAGCGAGGAGGAGAATGAGCTTATGAGAAAAGTGCATCTTCATGAATACTTATTTAAAAACCGTCTCAACAAGCATTCTCAACATCACTGGGTTTCGGAAATTGACCACCTCTAACAAAGCACTTTTAGTTCCTGTAGTACCGATTCTTCCTGGAAAATCCTAAAATAAAAACTAGTGCAAAATTGAGTATTAAAATAGGCCTATGGGAGTAGTGGTGAGTGAGGTGTCTGCTTAAGGATCCTTTTAATAGTTTATGTAAGAACTTTGAAGTGTGCCCTCAGGGAAATGTCTTATTTTATTATTGGGAAACTGCTGTGTAAAAGTCTTGAAAAAAAATTCCAAACTTGATCTTGCTTTTGTTTGCCTCTATCATTTGCTGGCCAAACAGCTTGCCCCTTGTCTGTTCACTTGTCACTTTGCTTGGCATGAAGAATTTTAATTAGTTTTGTGGGTTGTCCTACTCATTTTTGTTTAGAACA
>NW_005314115.1:0-950 GCF_000412655.1 Myotis brandtii
GATTGCAAAATCTCTGAGTAGAGGAGCCATGTCTTCTGCCCAGTCACCTGTGCTTGGCACAGTGCCTGCCATGTTGCTGGTGAGTGATGAAAGCCTCTCTGAACTGAAATAAAATGTACCAATTGGTTCTGCAAGGAGGGTTGAGGTAGAGAAGAACCCAGGAATAAGGCTCAGGGATAAACCAAACAAACAGGTTAAAATGCAAGACTGGCAGGTCAAGAAGAATGGGGACGGAAGAAGTTCATTACCAGAGATAAAATAATAGTTAAAAATACTGCATAAGTGCAGGACAAACCAAGTATTTTGTGAGGCACCTCAACTAAAGAAGTGGAAAGCCATAAAACTGTTTTCAAAGATGTTTGGATGTTGACAACAATGTGCAATTAATCAACCATCATTTCCTAAGTATCTAATATGCTTATAGCATTATACTATCCCCAGAATTATTATAGATGTGTTCAGAAAAAAAAAATGTCTTCTAGGAGATTAAAACCCTCCTTGGGAAATGAAATCAATGTATAAGAAAATATTGGAAAATCATAAAAAAACAATACTCGGTTAACTATTATATTACGTAATGTGGATTGCTGCTTCATTCATTTATCCATTCACTAATATCTAGAAAGCCCTATGTGTATTTTCTTGTGTCAGACACTCATTTAGCAAAAGAGCTTTGCTGAAATCAGTGTGATGGTGGAAATAATTTCTATTTTGCAGGTGTTGATATTTATCAAGCCTATTAATAGGGAACTATAGTGCTTGCAACTGCCGAGAGAGCCGGATATAAGGCCCAGATGGATTTTGTTGGATACACACTATAGAGTACACCTCAGTTACCATGAGCTTCTTTAGAGTTGAGAATTGTACGATATTGGGATATTTTGCTCTTTACATTGTATTCCTTAATAATTTTATTAATAATGAGTATTTGTAATCCAGCACATACTGAC
>NW_005314116.1:0-950 GCF_000412655.1 Myotis brandtii
TTTCCCCCACTTAGAAGAAAATATATGTCCACTGGTTTCACCATAACCTTGCTAGCACTGGGTTTTACAATATCCCCCCCCCTTTTTTTTAGTGGAGGGTAGGATATTTTTGTTAATTTGATAGGTACATTGGTCCTCACTCTTTAAGTTTTTGCTGTCAGAAATACAATTTCAACTGGAATGAAAAAAATAGGAGTATTGGTTCAAGAGATAAGAAAGGATAGGGATTCACGACGCATCAGGTACAGAATTAAACAGGGCCGAGACTCTGAAATGGAGAGATGGCCATGTCTGTACCTGAATGACATTACTCTAACGCTGCAATTCCAGCACCAGCCTAGGACAGCCCTCTAATTGGCTGAGCCAGGGACATGTGTCCATGAGGAGAGGGGAGAAGGAACTATGCTGACTCCCTCAAATAGTGGCCCACGCAACCTCTCATGTTTTTGCTCCTACAAGTCAGAGTCCAGAAGGCCTAAGTGTGCAAAAGCACAATTAAATGTGCCACACACCAGGTAATAATGAAAATCTATGCAAGGTACCAAAGTTCAAAGTATAAGAGAGGGAATGATTAGATTTTGGGGTCAGTCATTGAAGAGTCCACGAAGCAGCTACGCATCAGTGCGGGTTCATTTCGGGGGACAGAATCCAAACTCCAAGTGGATGAAGCAATAATGAACTTCTTGGGCTCACGTAAATGGAAAGTCAGACCTAATGGCTTTAGGCATAGCTGGATTCAGGGGCTCAAACCATGCCACCCTGTCCACCAAGCAGCTCTTATGTATGTTGCAACCTCATGGCACTGGCTTTTCACTATCTCACTTTAAATTGCACTATTTCAGTAAATAGGAATATCTCACTATTTCACTTTTAACAACCTTCATGGAAAACACTCTTCTCCCTCCTAACCCTCAGTATCTCTCTCAAGGGAGATTCTTTTTTTTTTTTTT
>NW_005314117.1:0-950 GCF_000412655.1 Myotis brandtii
CTTTATACCTAGTGTAGTCTATTCCAGTCCCACTAACATCCTGGTTCTTTCATATGGATACTGGATTCAATATCTAAATTCTAGTTTCACAGTTTCCTCACCTAAATTTTGGTAATCATCTCAACTTCATTTCAGATACCATGGCCAGACCAGGAGCTTGTCACCATCTGGAATTACTTAATCTCAAATATTTTAAGTGAAATACTTCATTCTCTGACTTCCATCTCTTCTTCTACCCCTTTGTCATCTTTATTCTCACTACGCCTCTCTTTAAACAATTTCCTTAATTCACTCATTCTCTCCCCGTTTATCAACCCCTTCCTTTACTCATCAGAATATTATTTAAGGTTTTGGCTGATATTTTAGAATAACACTTTTCAAATTATGAGTCATGACCTATTAGTGGGGTTGTAGGAACAATTTGGGAGATGTTTTAAACATGAAATAAAATAGAAAATGTAAGAGTTCATTGCACATATAGGAAGGATATTGTTTCATTAAATTTTTGTTTCAGTTATATTTATATAAATTTACACATATATTTGTTCTGGTCTGTAAGGATGTAAAATGTATGCCCTGTTATAGGTGATGTTCCAAAGAGTTTTAAAGAAATTGATCTAGAGAGAGAAAATGGAGAAAAAGAGTGTTCAAGACTCTACCTGAAGAGATGGTATAAGAGACTAAAAATGAAGGCCAAGAAAACAAATAGAAAAACTCAGAGTATGCATCAGAGATCCCAAGAGAAAGCAGGAATTATCAGCCAGGCCATTACTGTTTGGAATTCAGGTAAGATGAACACTGAAATGTCCATTGAAATCCCCATCGAAAAAGCCATTAATGACCTTCACTTCTCTACACTAAACTACTGTCTTATAAGCACTATTAATTATTTCCTATCTTTGAACTTTTCTCAACTAATCTGGCAAAATCAGAAATTCCCCTCTACATCC
>NW_005314118.1:0-950 GCF_000412655.1 Myotis brandtii
TAGTGAGTCTCATTCATTGGTTCAATGGCTATGTTTTAATATCTTTTCTGTGCCAGACGTGTACTCAATGCTGGGGATCTATTGGTGAGTGAAGCAGGCGAGTCCCTGTCCTCATACTGCCTGGCTGGGAAGACAGGCGATTACCTCACACTGCAGGGAGTGTTACAGCTAAGGACACAGACACCAAGTGGGGTGGGGGGTGGGAGGACAGGTGGGGTGACACAGCCTGACTAGGCATTCGGGACCAGCTCTGTAAGTGAATACCTGGGGACAAGCAGAAGTGAACAAGTGAGGCATGGCAGTGGAACAGCATGGAATAAGGACAGGAGGGGAGGACAGATTGGTCCCAAGCAGGAAGGGAATGAGAGGAGTTCAGAGTGGGTGGAACAAAGAATGGAAGGTGGCATTGCCAAGAAGGACGGCTGAGCCTGAGCGGGAGGCAGCAGCCAGAGCGCTCAGGGCCTTGTACGCCAGGTTACTCGCAGGAGATCACCGCAGGTTTTCAGGTAGAAGACTAACCTGATTGGATTTGTGCTTTTGAAGATGCTGAGAGTTTATCTGCAAAGACTGTGTTTTCTCTCTCTCTCTCCCTCTTTCTCAGGAAGGAACAATACATAAGTGTGCATAGGCATCGGCCATCTCTGGAAAGACACCTAAGACGGGCACAGCAGTTGCCTCCCGGAGGGGAGTGAAGTAGAAGACTGACTTTCCCACCTACTGAATTATGTGACTATGTTAGCCAATTTAAAAGTGTTTTTAAATCTGAGCATTAAAGATTTTCTTAAAGGAGACAGAATCCAGTTCTCAAGATAATAGAGGAATCTCATTGCCATGTTCCCTGGGCATCTGACTGTCTAAACACTTGCTGTGACAGTCTCAAGACTAAGAAGTCAAGCATCTAAAATTCATTCAAACAATGAGCTGAAGTTCAATGCTGCCCTGCCTCTCCC
>NW_005314119.1:0-950 GCF_000412655.1 Myotis brandtii
CCCATCACCCCAGACAGTTTCTTTGTCAGTACCACCTCCAAAGGAGGGTGGTCACCATTCTGATATCTGTCAGCATGGTTTTGCCTAATCTATAGCATAAAACACCCATTTTTTGTGACTGGTCTCTTTTGTTCAACATAATGTTTTTGAGATTCATCTATGTTGTCATATATATCAATAATTTGTTCCTGTTAATTCTTGGGTACTTACCTATTATATGAATATACCGCCGTTTGTTTATCCATTTTCCTCTTAATAAATATTTAAGTTGTTTCTAATTTCAGCTATTATGAATTAAGTGGCAATGAATATTCTTGTACATATGACTTTTTGTTGACACATGCACTCATTTATCCTGGATGTATACCTGAAAGTAGAATTCCTTGTTATAGGATAGACATAGATAGATATTAATAGATATTCCAATTTTTTAAAATGGTTGGACCAAATTTTACTCCTACCAGCAGTGTATAAGAGTTCCAGTTGCTCCATATCCTTTTAACACTTGATGTGGTCAGTCTTTTATTTGTATTGTTTTTTCAACTTTATTTTTATTGTTGACACTCTTAAAGATGTACCCATTTCCCCACACACACACCTTTGCCCACCTCCACCCAGCTCCTGCCATCCCCTTCTTTCTGGCCATAACCACTCTGTTGTCTGTGCCTATGGGCTATGCATATGTTTTTTGGCTAATCCCTTCACCTCCTTTTATCCAGTGCTCCCCTATACCCTCTCCTCTGACAGCTGGATGTGGTCAATCTTTTAAATGTTACCCATTCAGATGATTACAGGGGTGAATCTCATTGTGGTCTTACTTTGAATTTTCCTGATGAGTATTGTAATAACATTGAACACCTTTTCATATGCTTTACATTTGTAAATTCTCTTTAAAATATACTTTCATTGATTCCAGAGAGAAAGGGAGAGGGAAAGAGAGATAGAAACAT
>NW_005314120.1:0-950 GCF_000412655.1 Myotis brandtii
TTGGTTGAACAGATGACCAGACACTTAGCATATTAGGACACTTACCATTTTATTATAAAGAATACTCCCCCTGATATGTCATTACAGCTATTTAGCATAAGCAAAGTTGGATCAGAAATGTTATTTGTTATCTGGTTTTTGCATGTAATTAAAATGGTGACTACTGGTGACATAAAAATCTCAACATCCTCTAGTTTGGATGTACACAGCAAGATTGCCAAAGAATGATTTCAATGGGTAGGGCTTGCATGTTTTAAACATTATTGTTGAACATAATAGTTGAATTCCTATTTAAGTGATTGTGCATGTTACCCCACAACTGTATGGAGCAGTCTGTGGTAAAACCCCAGTAAAGTAACATGTGGATAATTTATGATCATGCTTGTGGGCACCAAAGAGATGTCTGACCAAGGGTTATGGGAAAGAAAAATAAAGACGTAAAATTATAAATTGTAGGGGAGTCTCTCAAGGAGAATTGAAGTCAGAAATGCTTCCCTCCCTCAAAAAGCTGAGCAAGTTCAGAAAACCTGTCTCATTTTGATTTTGTGGTGCACACCAGTGGGCCTGCAGAGCGCTCAGCAGGGGCCTCACTAGAGTTAGGATGGACACAGTGGAATGGTGGCTGACTCTCTTCCAGAAAAGTCTAGAGAGGCTGAGGGGATGCTGGCAGGTAGCTTTGGAAGGCGAATGAGGAGTGTTGTTGCTGCTTTGGGCTTGACCTTCAGTCCTAGATTTCTTGGGACAAAGGCTACATGAATATTCTTTTGGCCTAGTGTGAGCCACTTGGGGGCTGGAACAATTTAAAATCACATGTGAGAGGGATACATCTTGAGGACAGAGAAGGTCAGCACCAAGAGGGCTTCTGGGAAACCAAGGACTGAGTCAGGAGGGATCCGTGGAGAACTAGAATACGCCACTGGGGAGGAACCCCTCTGAGGAATCCTGCAGGT
>NW_005314121.1:0-950 GCF_000412655.1 Myotis brandtii
GGGTCTCGATGAGAAAGCCTTAGTTTATCTTTTCCTGTAAGGATTCCTGCAAAAACAAGAGACGAATCAAAAGCTCCATGATGACTTAGCATTGAAAAAACACACCAGAAAATGCAAAAAAAACACTGGCATTTCAGTGGCGAGTCAGGGCAAAACCTGAAGAAGTGATACTGTTTTTTCCTGAATCTTTGAAGGCCTCAAAGGAGGACCTGAAACGTTAGGAGTTGTTTACCAAAATGGGAGACATCTTGGTAAAATTCGGGGGAGGTGGTTGGGTTGTGCGAGTGCAGAAGTCACGTGGCTCAGAAAACTTGCAGCAAAAGTCAGGTCCCTTCCCGTGGCCTGGGGCCCGATCCTCAGGCACCTCCATTCTGCTCCCGTTTCCGGGGCTTGTGGGCAGCCAGCACCTTAGAGACAACAGAGTCAGATGTCTTTCTCCCATTACCTGTTTGATACTGAACCCAGGAGATTGTTCAGGCATTTCCCATTATTAAACAACCTCATGCTTTAAAAGTACTTAGTACTTAGTCCTCACTGAGTGATTGCTCTAACTTTGTTTTACTGTAGGAAACCTGATGTGACTTTGGATTTTATGCTTCCAAGAAAAACAAGTTTGTCATCAGATAGCAATAAGACATTCTGCATGATCGGCCATAGTTTATCATCCCAAGAGGAGTTTTTGCCGTTGGCTGGAAAATGGCACCTGGGAAATTTGCTCCTCTTCAACGGTACATTTTCCCCTTCAAAGTGTTTCCTAGTTTTTCTTTCCGTTAACATGTATTAAACTAAGTAAATTATCCTGGATGAAATATTAATCACTCTTCCTTTACTTGTACTTAATAAGTACTGTATTTCCTAGATTTCAGGATGACTTTTAAAATATTTTAACATTTGTATAATCTGAATCTCTATCATAAAAACCCTGTGGTCGTGACGCCGTCACAGCAGAA
>NW_005314122.1:0-950 GCF_000412655.1 Myotis brandtii
AGCAAGCATTATCATCCCTGCGTTACTCTGAGGCAACTCAAGTGTGAGCACATGTTGTCTCAAGTCTGGCCTCAACCAGTAACTAAGCAAACCTTCCCCTGAAAAAAAGCAGAGATTTTCTGCTTCTCTCTCAGGACCTGGGCCTCACTGTTACGGAGATCCAAGAGGCTTACCTGGTTGTAAATCATTTTGCATATTTTATTTCCAGTATGCCATATTTCAGGGCAATAAATCAAAACAAATTCAATATTTTCCTAAACTGTCTAACAGTGAAAGCATCATGGCTTCTGGAAGACCGGAAACCCACTGTGCAATTCTTTAACCTGTCCTCAGGGGCAAAGCTCCACAGCACCCACGAAACTGACCATCGCAGGACCTCAAACTCCTGTGTTCAGACTGACGTGACTTATGGACTTAAGCTTCAAAAGGACTCATGAGTCTCAAGTCCTTGTTAGAGATGACAAATACTGCCTAGTTCCTTCTGCCATAAAAAGTTAGCTGACACAGAAATATTGCAGCACAAAAAGGAGAGCTCTCGCTTCCACCTCTCACGCCTCGGGCCTCTGCACTTTCCTCTTAGACAACAACTTTGAAAGTGTTGACAGACCTAAAGTTTACATCACTCTTCCTCACTTTCAGCTTTCAAAACCTACAGTGATTCCAGCAGCTGCCGCCCGAATGGATGTCGAGCCCAGGGTGTTTCCAAATCTGGATCAGACTTCGGACCAAGACAAAGATCTGTAGCTACTGTAGCCAGCGACCAAACCTGGACAAATCAAGAGAAACACCCAAACTCAGACTGGTGAGGACAGGAACAGGAAGCATGAGAGAATCCCATCTCCCCTCCCCATACATCAAGCCCTTGCTCCTCTGAGAGCTGCAAAGCTGAAAGCTTATTGAGACACAGAATTGTCGGCCGGTGTGGCTCAGTGGTTGAGTGTCAACCTATG
>NW_005314123.1:0-950 GCF_000412655.1 Myotis brandtii
GGACATGATGAAAGTCTGTGATAGACAAAATCATAGAAATATGCATATTTTGAAAGAGTAAGCATGGTATGGAAATATATTAAGGGAGAAAAATATGAAAAAGCACAGAGCAAAAGGATGAAATGCAGAAGAAAATGTTGGCAGGAGGTGTTGGGGAAAAGTGGGAGTAGAGCTTGTCAAATGCTTCTCAGCCTCCAGTGTACTCGTGTAACGTTAAAATTAGATTTTGACTAATTTTTCAACATATTACTTGGCTTCAGAAGTAATAAATATAAAGAGAAAGTCATTTCTACCATTGGAAGTCTTGAATAATAAAAATAGATTTGAAAATTTCAGTGTATATTTCTAGTTCCACAGACATTCTCCAGCTCCTCTTCAGAATGGCCTTAAGAGCATTTCTGTCCACCCCAATTAAACCACGTGTTACACTGAAGGCTGGACCACGGGTATCACAAGCACACAGATGTCTTATCCACAAGCCACCAATTTCCCTCTTTAATTGTTTGCCTGTCAGAATCAATAACTCTCTGGGGTCTGCTCTTGGGGCCCAGCCAATCAGCTCCATTGTGCTGACACAGCTCAGCTTGTGCCCAATAAAACTGCTGCCTCAGCCTCCATTGAGGGAACAAAGCACATGATCATCCCAGACATCACGCCCCATTGCTACAGCAAACATTACTGTGACTGGAAAATCATAGATGTCAGAGAGTGCAGGGGGCCTGGAGGCCGTCTCATCCCAGCCCAGCATTTTCCTGCAGAAGAGACAGGAGGGGAGCGATCACACAGTGAGCTTGTGACAGAGCCTGGACCCCCCCACCCCACCCCCCGCCAACTTCTGATTGTCAGGCCGGTTCCATTTGTGCACTACCTAGTACTGCCACAGCATCAGTGTTTAAATGACCCCTCCATCCAATCACCTTGCACATTTGCTTTTCTTTCTCTCTCTCTCT
>NW_005314124.1:0-950 GCF_000412655.1 Myotis brandtii
TGTTAAGCCAGTCTGGTGGTCCCTGGACTTTCTAGGTGTGGGAGCCAATAAATGCCTTTTATTGTTCAAGCTGCTTACATGAGATTTTCTGTCATTTACACTGAAAATTCCTAAACTTGTTTCTATAGTTGTTATATTTTCATAAGCAACAATGAGGACAATGAATGTGCTAGAGAAATAATGAGAAAGAATTGGGGACTTCCCAGATAATCCTGAATGTATAATTGTCATAGTTAAGCCACAAATACAATAATTTTCCCCAAATGATATAACTTTGAGGCTCAATTAAAATCACAACTTCCAAAAAGGTCTGGCATGAGATGATTGGGTGGTAAGGCCACAGATGGCCCTTAAAGCACACCAACCTGTGTGTTTGGCAGCTCCCACCAAACCCTCCTATCTCTCCCTTCCTATATCCCCACCTCCACAGTGGAGTTCGACAGTCAGACTGCCCTGGACAGATCTGGGCTTCTCCATCAGTTGGATCACTTGGGGCAATTTCAGAGGAGACCCCAGAAAACTTCCCTTCATATACCACTGGCTCCAAGTGGGACTGTCCAGTCCATGAGCTATCCTTATGGGAGGGAAAAGGCTGATTGACAGGTACACACTGACTCCATCATTGGGACAAAGAGGGTGTTTCTGTTGTCCCAATGGGCTAGACCTTGAATAGAGATCCCAGAATGCACTCAATACTTGAGAGTTGTCATCGTCATTTTTGCTTCATGCTTACCCAATGCAGCCTGTTTCATTATTATCCTGCCTGAGATTGATTCATTAGTTATCATTTAACATCACTGATAAATATTCATGGGAATGTTACTAAGATTGTGGCCTCCCCAACTGATTTCTTTGGTGGTAAGGACTAGAATATTGGTGCAGTGGGTGGGGAGTGTCTCACTTTACTCTTTGAAAGGAGGAAACGGAAGTGGAGAAAAAGAATGATCAGA
>NW_005314125.1:0-950 GCF_000412655.1 Myotis brandtii
AGATGTCCTCAAGCACCAGGAACAAGCAGGGCTCAAATGGAACTGTAGCTTACGGTCTAGCCTGGGACAGGCCAAGTGTCCGGCTTTCTTGAGGGATCACATCACACTCATAAAGGCACTCTTTCAGTTTTCCAAGGAATCTATGTCCCTCTTCTGATATTTTAGTGAAAATATGTTTACTTCTGCTTGAAGTCAAACTTTTCTTTTCTGCTGTTCTGGCTCCTCCTTTTAGTAGTATAAAAAAGCATTTACTGTTTTAAAGTCATGATTGGCAGTCTGGATCACTAGATGGGAAGTGAGAAAACTGATCTACATAAACTCAGACCTGTATTATTGATTACCTTTCAAGAGTATTTTAAAAATAATTTCATCAGTCCATTTAGATTGGCATATAAAGTTTCTGCCAATAAAAATGGCACTGGAAAATAGGCTCACTGTAGAGGACCCAGCCAGAATCCCATATCCATACCCCAAAACAAACTCAGAAGAAGAGAAACCTATTCTTAGATGGATGCGCTACATAAACAGACATAGCCAATTTGAATTAAATTTTCCTTGTGGAAAATTTAAATATCTATGGACGGTTTATTAGCACTGAATAGGGTTTTTGAAGTCATAGAAAGATGATTCTAGAATTGCATGGAAAAAATTGGAAACCAATTTTTTGTCTAGAGTATGATTTCAATAGGGAGCCACAGGAATCATACTTCAGTCCCAAAAATAATCTGAACAGAAGAGTCTCATACTTGCTAACCTGAAATTTAGAATAATTTTAAAGATCCCAAAGGTCAGAAGATACAATAAAAAGAAGTCTGTATCTCCCTAGATGAATGTATTTGAAAGGAGTTCATTTACTTCCTAATTTGTAAAGAAAACGTAAAATAAAAGTCCATTGGCTGACCCGATCTTTCTTTGGTTTCCCCAATATACCAGTAGCTGTCATAATAAAC
>NW_005314126.1:0-950 GCF_000412655.1 Myotis brandtii
TTTTACTGTTAAAGGAACTGAAGCTTAAAGAAGTTCATTGCCGTCCATGATGCATGTCTGATTCCACAGGCATGATAATGACAGCTAACTAACAGACACATTGTTATTGAATAAACCGCATGATGCAATGCAAAAAGCAGAGGCTTTGGAACGAGAAAAAGTTAAGTGTAAACACAGGCTCCATCAGCGTTTACCTGGACACCTTCATCAAACCATGGAAGCTCCGAATTATAGATCCCACATCTATAAAAAGGGGATTAAACACTCTCCTTAACATTAGATAATGTACAAAAATACCTGATGCAAAATAAATGTCACTGAAATGTTCGTTTACTTCCTGCCCAGCCTCTGCACTGCACACTGTGTAGTAGAAATACAAAACACACCACCTATTCTCCCAGATCTTCTTGCCCCGTCGGTGTGAGGAGTCTGTCACAGACCTGAAATGAGAGAATGTGAGGCCAAGGAGCCATACCGCCTGGTGCTGTGTCACAGATTATGAATTCCCAAGACAATGACCCACGACGCGGGGAGGGGGTCAGAGACGGCTTCAGGAGGGAGGAGAAGTAAAGCGAGAGCGGCCAGAGGAAGTGTTTTCTCCCCTCCCCTCCCCTCCCCTCCCCTCCCGCGGGGCAGAGCGTGTGCCAGTGAGACCACGAAGCTGCCCGACAGTAAAGAGGTGGTAAGGGTTATGGAAGACTGATGGTCAGACGGGGAGCTGAGCTCTGATAAGGTCGGAAATACGGGACTGGTAACAGGTTTAGGGTCAAGGAGAGGACAGAACGAGGAGTGATGCTAAGTCCTATCTTTTCCAGGAGAATATTAGGAAGGATTCATATTTTTCCCAAGAAGAAAGGTATTACCTCTCCAAAATGTTATTCAAAGATGGTTTTCATTTACAGAAAAGGGAACTAACGACAAGGAAACAGGCCTCTTGTCTCACTTCAGCT
>NW_005314127.1:0-950 GCF_000412655.1 Myotis brandtii
AAAAAGGGGCGCTAGAAGGATAAACGTGGAAAAGCTCCTACATCCCAAACTGGCATTTGAGAGACCAACATGAATACAAGGTCAAACTTCCCAAAAAGGGATGGAGAATCCAAAATTAGCATCATTTTAATGCCCAATTTGAGTCTCAAAAACTAGCATGGAGCACTGTATAGATCTGAAAGAAAGATCTCATTTATTCATTCATTCCTTTATAAACATCCATTGTGTACTTACCATGTATCGAGCACTTATTGGTAATAATTTACAAAATAAATAGTTTCTTGCTAAGGTAGAAAAATACATACTTGGGACCAATTGTGTGCTAGTAACCAGGCTTTCTGGGATAAGAAAGAAAAAAAAAATCCCAGTTTTCACATTTGCCGATTATCAAGTTCCACGAGATAAACATTTTCTCCATGTCCAATTTCGAGATACCAGTGCGAAGTCACTGAACTGGGGGGGATGCACACATTGGGCACTCCTGAGCTGGCAGTGCTTTAAATGAATGTTTTTGATGATGGAAAAAGATATACCTGATACAGGATAAAGGCAAATAAACAGCATTGGACCCCCTTATCAATTAATCAGCAGAAGCTGAGTATGCATTCTAGGACCCTGCAGGCCCACATATATGGAATCTCACTCAAGCCTAACAGCTGAAAAGCAAGCAGGGGTTTTCCAAGGGAAAGCAACACAAGCAGAATAACCCCCAGGCGGTGCTTTGGAAGAGTGCCAAGAGGTCTGTCTGCCAGCCCAGGTATCTCCCTGCATAACTTGGTGATGATGTCTGAAATTCCCATAGCAAGCATCTGTCTTTAGGGTAGAATCTTAGTGTGTCAGGAGGGCCTTGTTGAAATGGCAGTATTTCCTGAGACGTAGCAAGTTGCACCCCTGGTAAGCAGCCAGCTTGAAGCAGTGGAAGCAACTCTGAGTGAGAGGTTGTGGAGAGC
>NW_005314128.1:0-950 GCF_000412655.1 Myotis brandtii
AAAAAAACCCAGCTTTGCAAAAATACAGAAATGCAGTGTATAGCTTATTCTTTGTTTTGACTTATGTTTGGTGTTTGAAGTCTACTTTTCACATTATTGATATTTGAAATGTGAAGTTCAATGCTACAGTGAGCGTGGGCAAGAGAGCCTGGATATGGAGACAAAGCAGCACCAGTACCCTCTCCACTTTTCTTCTCTAGTAAATGATTTGTGCCTGTATCCATGAGGGAACACTTCTGGGGACTTACTTGTACATTTGGGATGTGGTATGGAATGAAGGCTACTTGCCCTCCTGATCAAGTCGGGAGATTGATAAACCCAGAAGCCTCCGTAGTAGTACTGGGCATATGAATTATGTCTCTGGAAGTGTGGCTGCCAGAAGAGGGGACATTGGTGACTGTTCTCTGACTACCAGACATGGTCTTTCTTGAATATGTGTACAGTTCAGAGAAAATGCAGCTACAACTGGAACCCTGCATTCATTCAGAAAATGTGGCAGGGATATCTAAGACATATTCCTGATCCTGAGCCAGCATTGTAGGCACACTAACACCAGGGACATAAAAGTTGGAAATGTGGATTCAATAAGAGTGCTCTCAAGGAAATGTGTGTGTTGAGGTTACTTCAATCTAAGTGGAGGCTTGAACAGAAATCTACAAAGCCCTAAGATGAATATCCGAGATCTGCATAATGTGAAAGCAATGAATTTAGAAAAGAAGCTCATCTTTCTTCCTAAACCATCTTCTTTACTCAGTATCACATGTTGCCAGATATCACAGTTTCTCTGGGAAATCCGGTTTTTACTAAGGGTTTTCCTAGGACAAATTAAAATACAGATATCAAAAAATATTGAACCATGAAAAATTTAACTATAAGTAGCTTTGGATTATATGTAGATCATAAGTTAAAGTTATTTTACACATGCAAACACACACACACACACACACACA
>NW_005314129.1:0-950 GCF_000412655.1 Myotis brandtii
ATATTTTTAAAACACCTGTTGTGCGTCATATTCACCACTCCTCACACCTCATCCCAAAGTCTTTTCTTCTTGACTAAAATGTTTCCAGTTTCCTCCGTTTTAAAGCTATTCCTTCCAGACCACGGTTTAAAAAACTTCTGCCAATCTGAAAGCCACTCTTCTCTGGATATGCTCTGAGTTGTCAATGTCCCTCATAGAATGTTGCATCCAGGAGGGGCTGTTGTGTTGGGAGATGGAACATGAAGCAGACACTTCTGAGCACATGTGTAAAGAGCAGACGCCCAGCTGTCTATGTGTCTGCCCATGCACTTCCAAAGTTCCTATCAGATCAGACACAGGAAGGGGTTTAGCAATAACCAAATTTTGGGGATCTGTTATAAGAAGAAACAGCAGTGAATTATGAGTAATAACATTTTGGTGCTTAGGCCAGACTCCTTGCCAGGACATTTTTCTTCCTGCTTAGAGGGATGGAGTAGGGACTGAATTGTGAGGGTAAGCTTGGAAGTGCATTTAACTGGGCTTTCTGAGACCATGGAGTCCACTTAGCTTATAGCCCTCCAGTCCCAAAGAACTTCCTTAACACTGGAGTAAAGCCAGCCTTACATCTACCGAAAGATGGATGACTCCTGTGACTCATTTTGTGGACTTCAGAGACTACACAGTGTTTCCTCAGTGCCTGGGCTGCAACTGGCCACAACTACAGGTGACAGCGCTGTGGCTATCGTGACCAAGGGCTGCCTCTGCAATCCCCTTCACGGAGAATACTGCACATATATACCAAACTGCAAAATGTGCAGACCTTATGACCCAGCAATCCCACGTTAGAAATTTATTCTGAGATAACGAAACACAGTTGCCAACATGTACAAATGTGAACAGTCCTTAGAGTTGTTTAAAGTGGGGAAAACCGGAAACTACCTGAAAGTTCATCAAGAAGGGTCTGTCTATCC
>NW_005314130.1:0-951 GCF_000412655.1 Myotis brandtii
TCCCCCCCCCCCCCGAACAGTGGCCAGGCCACCAGATGGAGGGCTCTGAGGCACATCTGGATCACTAGGCCCCATCACTGTGTTCAGCAAACATTTTAACGCGGGCCCCTAGGCCCAGTGCCCCCAGGGATAGCAGAGCCGCAGAGGGTGTGATGGCCTGCAGGCCGGAACAGGGGCAGCCCGAGGACACAGGGCCAGAGCGACACACTGACCCCAACACCCAGCCTCCGCTGCCCACCAGACCACGCCAAGCACGGGTCTTGGTCTCTACAAGTATGAGAACAGTTGCTCCCCACGTACACAGACAAGGAAGCTGAGGCCCAGAGAAGTCAGGCAACTTGCCCAAGATCACACAGCCAGGACACGGTGAAGCCAGGAGTCAGCGCAGGCAGGAATATTTAAAAAGGCCACCAGTCTACTGTGAAGTGTTCAGAATGAACTGCTGCGTAGACACAACACCAAGGTGCCCCGGGTGCCATTGGAAGGGGGACAGCGGCAAGGCCTGGGCCAGGGGGAGAGAAACTGATTTGTCTCCCGCGTATTCACGCGCTCATTGGTTGATTCCTGTATGTGCCCTGACTGGGGACTGAACCTGCAGCCTTGGTGCATCGGGATGATGCTCTGAAACTGAGCCACCCGCCTGGGACTGTTATCATGACTGCCATGGCCATTGTCAGCCCCACTGGCCAGGCCTGCGCAGCCCTGCAGTGCCTTCTCCAACGACTCTCCTCCAATGAGACCGTGGTGCCTCGATGCCGGGCCTTCTCCAAACCCGGTTGCTTTTACTGAGTGTCTCTGTGTGTCAGGCACGGTGCTGGGTGCCGAGGGATCCTCCCAGCATCCCAAGGGGCCCAGACCAGCCCTGAGTGGGAAGGAGAGCAGGTTTCCTGCAGAATTGAATGGTCTGAGTCCTGACAAGCAGTGGGCAGCGAGCTAGGAGCCTCCCCACTC
>NW_005314131.1:0-951 GCF_000412655.1 Myotis brandtii
TGCATGCTTTAACACTTCTCGCGGCACCGGCTGGAAACCGCTGCCCTGTAGTCTGGTCTTTTCCACAGCGGTTTAACCCCAGCCTTTCGGCGAGGGCCCAGCCTCATTTCTTTCCTCCGAGGTCTACACTGCGGCCTCTTCTCAGTCCTGCCTCTGGTCTATCCCTGGACCCCCTCTTCCATGTCCACCTCCCTCCGTTCTTCTGGCTGAGTCCAGCCCAGCACCGGGCGCCAGGCTCTCAGGACTCACTTGCTGAACAAAAGAATAAAGACAACGGGAAGTCCAGCTCCTCGGGACATAAACGCAATCGGTGGCTGGCCAGGCCTCACCTGCAGCGAAAGGGGGGCTGGGTGAGATCACCCCATTTTCAATGGGAACACTGAGGCACAGAGGAGTGCGCCAGGTGAGGTCGCAGGGGGCCCTGGGGGCTGGCCAGGCATGCCCTCCTTCAGGACTCTTCCCCCCAGGAGGGGCTGGAGGTGAGCACCCCAATGGGGGCGGGGGGTGTGTTCAGGAGGCCGATGTCCCAGCAGGCCCTGGGCCCACCCTGTCCCCCAGCACTTGTGACTGACGTCTCCTCTGCTCCACTTGGTGCCGAAGCCGCGTCAGGACCAGCTCCGAGGCCTGAATGAGACTGTGCTGGGGGAGCGAGAGAGAGGGCGGGGCTGAGAGAGCTGAGGGGTGCAGGTCAGACCACCCCAAAGGCCCGGAGCCCAGCCATGGCGGGGGCCAGAGAGCAAACCAGTGTGCGGGTGGGACAGGTGTCTGTCAGGCGAAGGTTAGACCCAGGGGGCAGCCTTCAGTGAATTTCCAGTGGGAGGAACCAAGCCTGGGCCCAACTGTTGGTCTGAGGCTAGAAGTTGATGAAAGAGATGGAGTGGATCAAGATGTGAGAGAGACTGCATTCTATGGGAGGGAGGTCTGACCCTGGAGAGGCCGAGGTGAGGCCAC
>NW_005314132.1:0-951 GCF_000412655.1 Myotis brandtii
AGCTCAAAAGGTTCGCCATCACTGCTTAGGCTCTTAGAAATTCTCGTTTCTAGAGGGATGGGGAAACACGTCTCCTAGAGGTTTTACTAAAATTATACCTGCCCCCTGACAATTTTGAATTCTTCATTCCAGGAGACTGGGAGGCAAGGAAAGGAGTCATTGAAATGGCAGGGGTGGGCGATGCCTGCTGGCCCAGGTGATTGGCATTTAGAATGAGTGGTGGAGAAGAAAAAGAATGAGCATTGGTTAGTCTCAGGTCCAACGACAGCAGTGGGGTCTGTAGCTTGTTCCACTCTCCCTCCTATTGTCTCCTTCCTCTTCTTTTTAACATAAACTGTGACTGGCCACTGTCTTGAGGAAGCAGCGGCAGGACACGAAACTACTGTGGTGTGCAAGCTGCTCTGAGCGGCTGTAAGGGGTGGACTGTGACAGATACTGTCATGGTCCTGCCCTTGTCCCTCAGACCTGTCGGTGTCTCCCAATACTTCCAGCTGCCAGCATCTGCATCATGGCTGAGGGAGCCTTCCTCCAGAACCGCAGAAGCAGGACAGCATCGCAGGTCGCAAGGGCTGGGGAGCAGCCTCAACACTCAAAGATGGTGTAGGAATGCTCAGCTCCCTTGCCCTTCGGGCGGCATCATCCTTTGGCACGTGTTTTACACGCTTTCCTAGCGTCCCTGCAGGAGAAATCAGCAGGTGCCCTCTGGCTCAATAGTGCAGCCTTGTGGGGCTGCCTTCCCCGCCCTGGAGCCACTTTCCACTGCCCGAGGCGAGTTACTTGCACTTCCCAAGTAAGCTGTTCTCACGCCAGTCCTTTCTCAAGGTCAGCCCTTGGAAGAACCTATGCTAAGACACATGTGGTTCAAGGCCATGCTTTGAGAAGCAATGATTTACAGAGTGGATTCATTTCTATTTTTAGAAAATCTTCGTCTCTCCCTCTCCCTTTCCCTTT
>NW_005314133.1:0-951 GCF_000412655.1 Myotis brandtii
CTGTTAAGTTCTAGGCTACTGGTCATTTCAGCCAGGAAGGACAAGGAGTGATTTATGAATACAGCATCTGTGCACAGCCTGTGGAAATGCACTTGGAGTAGTATCCCTAAAACACTGAACTTCCGGCAATCAAGCCAGCAGGATCTTAAACTTTAAGGTGTGGGCGTTCAAGTTAATGACTAACTCACAAAGCCTGAGCCCCCAGGTTACATGTGTCTTACATATTTTGAAGAGAGATTGATGCTACCTGTTGTTAATTTATGAAGTGAGTGGGCTGAGAACTAAGGAGGCGGAAAAATCGTGACGTGCAAATGATTTTTTCTCCCCTTATGGAGCAGAACGTGAATCATAACAATAAATATTCTTATTCAACCATGTGGATAACGCAGGTGATTTCAATTTCACGAGGGCATGTAAAATCCAATATGCATTTCTCCATTCCTAAGTGAGGGAGCTTTTGAGCAAATTATTGCCTTTTGGTTGAAATGTATGTTTACCAATCATGGCCACATAAACAAGTCAGCTGGAAATAGAGAGGAGCAGTCCAGTTACTTGTCAGCACCCTCCTTCCCTCTTAAGCCAGAATCCATGTGCTGTGCCTTTAAGGCAGGGGCTTGCTCCCAACTCGGGGCTGAACTCTGCCCTCCCTGGGCAGTGAGTCAGCCTCTGCAGGCTCAGACAAATGGAATCTCCCCCTGTGAGAGTCCATGGCCTTCCCCGCCAGAAGACAGCAGCGTGCCTAGGGAAATAGTTCCCCTGCTGCCCTGACCCTCCAGCTCAGAGAGCCAGAATGTCCTAAAAGCCTGTGAAATTTAAAAAGTGCAATTCTTGACACAGCAAACTTTTCCTTCCTGCTCCCCATCATCTAAGGACCACCTGGGGAAAATACAGACCTGGGCTAGTGCCAGATTCAGGGTGGGGGTAGGGGACCACAGCCAACTCTCTTTTTAG
>NW_005314134.1:0-951 GCF_000412655.1 Myotis brandtii
CGTGGCATGGCAAGTGAGTGCAGGGAAAGCTGGGAAGTCTCACACTGCCCTAACTTATAAAGGAAGGAAAGGACCATACGTAGCAAGTCAATAAAACAACAAAATAAAAAAGATTCCATTTCCTCTCAGATGAGTAGGAGAAACCTCTCTGGGATTTTCTTAGATGTGGAAAGTGTGGTCCATGATGCATTTCTCGGGTTCCCCGGAGTCATAAGATCACTATTTAAAAAGCTCAAGGCCACTCACTATCAATGACACTGACACATCACCGCCAG
Source organism: Myotis brandtii (assembly GCF_000412655.1). Taxonomy (NCBI): domain Eukaryota; kingdom Metazoa; phylum Chordata; class Mammalia; order Chiroptera; family Vespertilionidae; genus Myotis; species Myotis brandtii. The sequence goes on from NW_005314134.1 coordinate 276, forward strand.
CCCTGGCTGCTGTGAACCAGAAATGCAGATTGCTCACACCAGGGGACATCACATTTTTCTCTCTAATGAAACCCAGGGTGGCTTGGCCTCTGGGCAAGCTATCTTCCTGAGACAGCCAGGCGCTCGGCGCAGGAAGGCGGCCATTACAAGTGTGCCTGTGAATTCTGAGACCTCCGCAGTCATATGCCAGAAACATGAATTATTTTTCTCTCTCGGGTTCAGGAATATTTTTCTTTGCCAAACCCAAGAGTTGGGGGCAGCTGGGAAGGCTTGTGATTTCCCCAGATCTGGCAGGAAGCAGCTGGCTGCTTTGCAGCTTTGGGCTTGGATCAGTGGGAAGACATTCTCCAGGCCTGACTCCAGGCTCAGCACAGACAGGTGCCCCGTCCTCACAGCTCGCCCAACCCCACCGCAGGCCTCTGGTGCCCAGCTCCACCAATAATGAAAGGGCTTATGTTGGGGAGGGCATGTCGGTTAAAAGTGCTTATTACTGTGCCAAATAAACCCTTTCTTCCCCTCATCATTCATTGGTGGTAACTCCTCCCCACAGTTACTACCTGAGTTCAAGGCTGCAGGTTTTATCACCAGGCAGCCCTTTCAAATGCCCTGGGCAAGATCCTCCAAAGGGGCACACATCGGCCTCCCTCTAAGACAGCGGTTCTCAACCTGTGGGTCG
>NW_005314135.1:0-951 GCF_000412655.1 Myotis brandtii
GAGCAGGAAATCTGAAATGCGGCCTTGTTTGCTGCCATGGAAATATTTTCCCAAGTGAATTCAAATACTTGAAAGTCACTCAACAGAAGTAAGTCTTCAAAAATACAAAACAAATATGTTTTAGCCATGGGTCTAAAAATCCTGAAAACTGCTAATCATGAATCTAAAATTCTAGTAGGTCTTCACAGGTGCTGGTCCAACCATGATTAAACCCTAAGATGTCTTTTCTAGTAGCAATTTAAAATCCCAATATTTGAGATTTTATTTAGTTATTTTTAATGGATTCTTAAAGAAATGTCATAAAAATGTAGTTAAGTTTTAGCATTTCTATTATTTTATATCTACCTTTATGTATGTATAATGTGCTCATGTAAGAAAAATTCAGTATGATTTTATTGGTATATGTTTTAACAACACAGAACTTTTGGAAATTACAGGAAAGCGTCTGGATTTCTAAGTTTTCTGGTTGTTAAACTTAATAGAAAATAATCAGTCTATGGAAAACCAAATTTTCTCTCCCCTCAGTATTCCAGCTTAATTTATCTGTATTAATTTGGAATTTCTCTTAAAAAAAAAAAAGAGGCAGGAATGCAACCTTTTTTTAACATAGGTTTTTAGAAAATTTTCTTATATAATTAAAAAGTAAAATCTTTTTATAAAATGTTTACTCTTCACATTTTAATGGAATTTCTACTTTGTTTTTCACATATCAAAGTTATTGCATACCAATTATAACCTACATATTCTATCCCAAAGTGAAGTTTATTTAAAACAAATGAACTGGAATAACCAGTAATCACAGGATCCCCCAAAAGGAAAGGTGGACACAGGTTTTAAAATCACGAATCACAAACTCACAGGTTGAGAACCGCTTTCCTGCTGATTTCACAGTGTACGGTCCCAACTCAGACCTTGACAAATAACAGTTGGGACAGAAATAAAAAGTGAACA
>NW_005314136.1:0-951 GCF_000412655.1 Myotis brandtii
AGTTGAAATGTAAAAAATGTGTTTTGTCATGTAGAGTAAAGCTGCTCTACGCTAGGTTAATTGGAAAATATAGTGAAATCATCACAGACCCAGATTTTTCTATCTTGTCTCTCTGCCATTTTTATTAGGTGGCTTCTTTTCTCCACATGATTCCAAGATGGTTGCTGCAGTCCCTTCTGCAGCAACTGGAGACTGTGTGGTGATACAATGACATCCAGCAGGAGTGGGGCCATCTTTTCCTTGTCTCTTTTTATGACCATAAAAATTATTTCCAGAAGCCTCTCTGTAGACTAACTCTTCACAAAATCACAACACATGTCCATGTCAATGGAACTGTATGATTGGCTAGGTTATTCAGGCTTCACTGCTGGGCTAGGGCTGGGACCAAAGTCCATGAGGAAGGATGAAAGGGGCAATGCTATTGGATAGATAACTGAGAGTGATATATAGAGGGAGCTTGACAATAGTGATGGTAAAACTTGGCAAGAAAGGAAAATAAGGGAAAACTCTGAAAATCATAAATAACATTAATGCTTGTCTTTTTAATTTATCTCGAGAAAAAGGAGAAGAAATATAACTTAATTGTGACATCTATATGGTTTCTTCTTCTGGTAAATTGTCCTCCTGCTGTTGATGAATACAGTTATTCCATTTGTGTATTAGAGTCCTGCTAGCTTAATAGATCCCTAATGAAATTAGCAGAGAGTTTGCGTTTCATTAAGTAACTTACAGACACAAAAAATTTATTAGAGACACCTACTAGCATTTTCATGCCATGTAATTGCTACATTTTTTATTTTACTTTATTTCTTTTTAAAAAAAAAACTATTTGGTTATGATCTTTTAAAAAATAAATTTATTTAAAAAGTTGCAAAATAAATTGTATTCTGTGGATTTTTCCTAGCATTTCCTAGCCTTAGTTTAGCATTAGTTTCTAGAATTTTTTTTTTT
>NW_005314137.1:0-951 GCF_000412655.1 Myotis brandtii
CATAGCTTGGCCAGAGACCCCCAGACAAGCTGAGCCTCCTCCGTGCCAGCCTCCTCCATGTCAGCCTCCTCCGTGCCAGTCCATCTGAATACGGACTGAGGAGCTGCCTCCCTCCCACCCTCTCTGCCTCTGCAGCCCACCAGCCCTCAGCCCCGTCACAAATCAGGAGCGGGGGCCGCTCAGCAGTGGGGGTTTCAGAGCTGCCACATCTCCTGTGCAGACCCTTCAACACAGAAGCCTCATGGGGAGGGAGGGGGCTTGACCTGCTCACCCGGAGACGCTCCCCAGAGGTGCTCCTGCCGGAGCATCGCCCATGGCCCTTCATGGCCTGGTCCTGCCTGCCCCTCGCTGCTTCCCGCCCCCTCCGCCATGCACCCACCACACCAGACAGCCACATCCGTCCCACACAGTCAGCCCCCTTTGCTGCCTTAGTCCCTCAACACAAAGTGCTCTTCTCCCTTCTGGGCGTGACTTCTTGTCCCTCCTTCAAGAGCTCACTCAGGGGTCACTTCTTCCAAGCCAGGAAGCTTCCACAGGCCCCCAGCATTGGCACGCTGGCCTTACCCTGTGCCCACACCCCGGGCTCACCTCCACTGCAGTCTGAGCACCCTGTTCTCACACTCTGGTCCTGTCAGACCAGGAGCTCCGGGAGGGCATCAGGTGGTGTGGGTGACGGGAGGACAGTCTGCCACCTCTCGGTAAGTCCAGTGGGGAGTATCTGTCCCCAGTTCTCGACAATCCACCTGTAAGACACATCTATGCCTCCCAGTATCTAGAACAGGGCCCAGGAGAGAGTCGGGCTCACTGAATGGCCAGTGGGAGGGAGGGAGGACTTAAGGAGAGAAGGACAATGGGTGGGTGGACCACAGGATGCTGAGTGCGGCTTTCCCATGGGTCCCAGGCTGGCTGCTCAGGCCCACAGAGGTGATGAAGGAGCAGCAATAAGAGCAT
>NW_005314138.1:0-951 GCF_000412655.1 Myotis brandtii
GTGTGTGTGTGTGTGTGTGTGTGTCTATGTGTGATTCCAACTTATTTATAATGGACTCAACTGGTCTGGATTTCCCTAATGATTTTGTTGTGATTTGATGAAATGTACAAATATTTTAAAATACATTTCTGACAAAATTAAAGTTTGCAACAGTGAAGTTTGACAGGTATCCGAAAACCACGTGTGAAGGAAATATTTATTTCTTTAAATTCCAGCCACTGGCTGAATATCTAGTGCATAGAGCAAGGCTGTCATATCTGTGGCTTACCTAATAGGTGGCCCTTCATTATCCTGTGACTTCTTTCTCCTAGGAATTAATTCTATCTAGATGGCTCTGATTTTCCTCTATGTGTTTCCTTTTCAAATATAAGCTGATAACCAAATTCCAGGAAAGGAAAATGTGTGCCATGTCTTCTTAGCTATTAGCATAGGAAAAACTAATGGAGGTAATGTGTAGGATAAAATTGGTGCTGATGTAGTAAAGAGCAGAGGGGTGGTTGAGTCTAATTAGCAAGTAAGAAAACTTTCCATATGCTACAGGACAGAGCTCTGTTGGTGATGTTGCAAGACTCAGAGCCTTTTATTTCCTCCTTTTGCCTATAGTTGTTAACTATTTCTCGGTTCTAATCTTTTGCCTATGGCTGTTAACAATTTCTTTGTTCTAATCTTTTACATAAATACTTTTCTGGTATGATGATTCTGAAAATGTCTGTCCACAGGAGCCAGTAATATCAGTAAAATCCATAAATGCATTATTCTTGTATCCTATGCCCTAAAAAGTTTTTCTGTAGTATATTCTAGTATGTGGTAAGGAGTGAGTGAAAATAGTAGTATTCTTAACAAAGAATGCCAGTAAATTTATGCTAGCTGTGATGAATTAAGTTTTAACAGAAATAGGAAGAGTGCAGTAGTTTAAAAGCATTTCAAAGTATGGTACAATTAACAGAGTTA
>NW_005314139.1:0-951 GCF_000412655.1 Myotis brandtii
GGGGGGAGCTAGTGGGGGAAAGAGGACACATTCTGATGACCAGTTTTATGGTTGCTCTGACACAGGAGACCCAGCAGCCTGGAGTGAGGTCACCTTTAATTAGTTATGCATTCTAATTCAACAATATGCCAAAGGGCAGATACAAGGCTCAGTAGGGAGGGGGACATCCATCATGATAATTAATAGCTTGAAGAATGTGATCTGCCTGGTGAGGGGCAGGTCAGGACTTGCCATGGGAGGGGAGAGAGGTCAGAACCTCACCTCGGGGCCAGGTGCTGCTTTCTCAGCCTGTCCTGTCTCATGGTGCCTAAGGCATCCATCAGTGGGTGTTTCCTGAGTGCCAGTCCCTATGCAGAGTCCAGGGGTACTAGAGAAGCTGAGACAGAGGTCGGGGGAGGAAGACAACACATGAACGTTGAACTTGAATGTGTACACTCACTGTTCTGCAGTGTGGGCTCTCCTCTGACAATACCCAGGGGCAGGGAGGACCAGCTCTTTGTTGTTAACGTGAGGCTCTCACGGGGCTTCTAAACAAATGGATATTTTGTGCTGCAGTATGAACAGTATGGGCTTTGGAATCAGGCAAATCTGGGTTTAAACCCTGAGCCTTGTATTGTATAGCAGTGTGACCATGAGCGATTGACTTTGTATGTCTAGATCACATTTTTGTTCTTGGTAAAACGAGGGAAATAAAATTGACCTTTCAGGATTAAATATTATGAGGATCAAAATCTTAGGTGCAGATGCCATGGTGCCCATTCCCCTGTCCTGGCAGGCAGAGGCCTTGCTGGGAGGGGGAGGAGTTTACCCAAATGTTGGGGCAGGATATGGAAGGCGAGTCCGTCTTCCTCATTATAGTGTCAGTGCTTGGCACTATAGGGCTTTGCTGAAAAAATAATGCACCAAAGGTTCATGGCATATGTAGTAGTTACTTGTTCATGTTTGTTCAAT
>NW_005314140.1:0-951 GCF_000412655.1 Myotis brandtii
CATTCCTCGTCCTCTGCCCTTCTCTCGTCCCTGCCTTCCCGCCCTCCACAAGTCTTCCACCCCGTGGAGTGCTCCTATTGCCACTGTGAGAGCATGATGGGTTTCCGGTACCGATGCCAGCAGTGCCACAACTACCAGCTCTGCCAAAACTGCTTTTGGCGTGGTCATGCCAGTGGTCCTCACAGCAACCAGCACCAGATGAAGGAGCATTCCTCTTGGGTAATTGCTTTATTTTCAGTCTGTGTCCTCAGCTGTTCGTCTGTTTCATCAATAGCAGCACTTGGGCCTATTTCGGGGTAGATGCCTATAAATGAGGATTCGGTGTCATAAGATCTTAATACTGACATTCAGGACGGGGTTTGCAAATATGTTGTACTTCATCACTTGATTTTAAAAGCAGAATTTTTAAAATTTTAGGAGAAGGAGATATTATTACACTTGAAATAATTCAGTAAAATGGAATGTTGCAATGCCCCTTTTCCAAAGTAAAACGCGAGTTTCTTCTTATTTTAAAATTCTACAAGGTATCTCTCTCAATGCTTATGCTGTGAGCTTTAAATAAGATTTAAAGTTCTTTTTTTAGGCAAATTTAATTTAATAGTGCAAAGAAAGCTGCATGATATAAAGGAGTTACGGTTTTGCTGCTCTAAGGTTGGGAAAGTACCGTATTGCACAATTGCCACATTGGTGCCCTTACTTTCAAAAGTCGTCCCTTACGTACCAGTACACTGTTTAGGTGGAGGCTGATGTCTGATTTTTGTGTTGTGCTTGTAAATCATGTGACAAGCTTAGGGCCAAGACATTTTCTTTCCTCTTTCAGTTTGTTTCCAGAGTTTTACCTTTTTCATTTGTTGGTTGGTTGGTTTGTTAAATAATAGAAAAATATAGGGTGTCACCCAAAAGTATTTACACACACTTTGAATGATTTTAAAGGCAGTGTTTATTAAAATA
>NW_005314141.1:0-951 GCF_000412655.1 Myotis brandtii
TACCCGGAGGGCTGGGCTACAGACTGTTTGGTTCCTTCTCTTGCTTTAGACGCTTCATATCCTCTGCTCCCCACCCTCCGCCCCTGAAAACCGAGGCCTGAAACTTGAGGGACAAGCGCTCATGGTGGAATTTCAGACACTGCCCAGCGGCAGAGGGGGGATGCTTGGTTTCCTTTCCCGCAACCCCTAGAGCCAGCTCTTTGCAACTGGCCGCCGGCAGGCTGGGGGGCCCAGGAGTGGCTTCAGAACTCCAATCACCGGGACTCCTGGGGTGAAGGGCGTTGGGAGAAGGGCCCCAAGGCGAGGGGCTGAAGGTGGGGAGAAGCTGGTAGAGTTGGGAGTCTTCCCTCCACTGCCATCAGCCTAGACCAGTCACGCCCCACTGGGGCACTTAAAGACAGACAAAGAGTGTCCGGGAACACAGAGAGAAGGATGTTGGGCCCGGAGAGGGCAGGGCGGGCGGGCAGGCAGGAGTGAGGAACCTCAGGAGTCCAGCCTCCCATGCCCCCTTCCCGGCCCCTGGCCCTGCTCCCTGGATCTGGACTGGTGGCCCAGCCTTGCAGGTAACCACAAGCCCGCTAAACAGGGCCAGTGTCACCGCCAGACATGCTGTGGCTTCCTGCGGAGGGGGCAGTGGGGACCAACCCCTGGGCGGGCCGGTTTCCCCTCTAGCCCCGCCCCAAATCTGCCCACCCTCTGCAGCCCCCTCGGCCCGATGAATCCTAACCCCCAAACCGCTCCTTCTGGGAGAATTTTGAGACTATTCTGAACAAGATAATGTCTCTTAAAAAGCAAGAAAGCAAGGTACAGCCCCCTCTCCTTCAAATCCGGTTTTTGCCCTGAAGGACACCCCCTCCCCCCAAAAAAGGTTTCGCGCCCTCTTGTGGCTGAACAAGTGGCTCCAGGAGCCAAGAGAGCCGGGCCCTTACCGGAGGACACCGTGTCCCCGGC
>NW_005314142.1:0-951 GCF_000412655.1 Myotis brandtii
TTCCTCTCTGAAATCAATAAAAAAATATGTTAAAAAAATTAGCCCGCTATATTTGGTGAAACATTTACCTAATTCATGCCTAATGCCTTGGCAGGGTCAGACTAAATTATTTCTCAGGCCTTATACTGCCCAAGAGCCGGATGTTCCCTATCCCTGCTCTAGTGGCTAATAACAAGGTTGACTCCCCATGAGATGCATATGACCACAAAGACCAGTAATGCAAGAAGTGATCTATAACAGTAGTAGATATAAAATAAGGAGTACAGATTATAAACAAAATAATACATACTCTGAGTTGAATAAGGGAAAAAATCAGTGTCTTTAAGCCATGCAATGAGCCATGGAAAAAGTTGGACTGCACTATGCAGTTTGAAAGATGGATCCAGTAAAACACCTGCCTCTGGATTTCCAAGCCAAGTAACCACAGGAGATGCTCTGTAAAATCACAATAATTTTTAAAACAACTTTTTAAAAAGCACTTTGAGACTTGTGGGAGCTGATGAACCATATCTTAGGGTAGGTAATAATTTTACCAAACCAGGTGGAAAATGCCGAATTAAGTATAAGTACCACAGGGGTTTTCGCTTAAGGATTTTTCTTTCCATAGACCCTGAGCTACACATTTTCTAATGTTGAAAGTCATGTTAAGTTGCATTCAAATTTTCTACTCAAGAGACAAACGTTTTCACTTTTTTGACCAGTCTATAGAGGAAACTACTACTCCTGAAACAGCATAAATTGGATTATAAAATGAAACTTATTTTAACTATAATCTGGAAACCTGATATTTCTATCCTCCTCTCCAGTTCCCCCTCCCTCACCCTTCCCCCTTTAAACGGTTGAAATATTTGGCTTCTTTAAATTTCATTAAGTTAAGAATCAGGCACATCTCCTGCTTTGCTTTTCCCTCTCATTTAAATCACTTGAGTGTACCCAGACTTCAGGCTGTGG
>NW_005314143.1:0-951 GCF_000412655.1 Myotis brandtii
GCAGCTCCTGCATTGAGTGTCTGCCCCCTGGAGGTCACTGCACATCATAACGACCGGTTGTTCCACTGGTCATTCTGCCATTAGGTCGATTTGTGTATTAGGCTTTTATTATATAGGATGAGCTCAAAGACCTGCAAATCTGCAGAGTGATAGCCTAATGGTAAGTGAAATCTTAAAAGCTTGTGAGAGGCGTCAAGAGTAGTTCTACACAGAAAAGAATATACTATTCTTTAAAGCCTAAATTGCCTAAACAATGCTCCTCTTGAATACATTCTCTCTAAGAACCATCTCGGATGAATCCCTAATGGGCCTTCTCTTTCCTACCATGAAACTATAAAACCCATTGAAATACCAAGCTATTTACCAAGTGATTAAGTCACAGCCATTTGTTATAGTTTTGCTAGAACATTGTTTTCTTGAATTTCCAAGGCTGTATTCTCCTCAGATATAACACGTTGCTTCTAATAATGCCTATTGATTTTACTGTATCACCTTATATTTTTAGATCTGTTTTACTGCCTTGCATTACATTCTAACCTTAATGTGCTATCTGAAATGAGATATAGCCCCGTGTTCCTCAAACCATATGAGGATAATGCTCTTGTCCGGCATGGGCGAAATATGCTCGTTTTTGGCTGCTGACCGAGTTGGGGCCTGAAGGTGAGGGGAGTCCTTGGCAGTCCCCGGGCCTGTCGGTTGTGTTGTTTCTGGAATGGACGGCTCTGAGGCACTGTCTGTGCACTGGCTGGGCACGGGGGCCGGGGTGTGTGTGTGGGAGTCAGGGCCTCGGTACAGATTAGAGGACGTGTCCGGGATGACATTTGGTCACTATTTTGCTATAGCTGAATCTCTCTTGGGATTCGTGGCTCAGACTGCATCTTCAAGGTGCTTTGCCTCCTGTAATTGTTCACGCGCTAAACTGGCCAGTGGAGAACTTGGTGTTCTTAGAAC
>NW_005314144.1:0-951 GCF_000412655.1 Myotis brandtii
ATGTCTTTAAGAAAAGGAAAGGGTGGGAGACAGGGAGGGTGGCAGGCAGGCAGGCCCACCATGCCCTCGCCTTGGCCTTGCTTTCCCCTCACCCATCAGGCTGTCCAGGAAGACTGCTCTCCCCAAGAGCATCAGCACCTTCCTGAGTTCCAGACCCAGTGCCCCGTGGGCAGGGCTGGCTGCCCCAGCTCCCTGGCATGCTGGGACAAATGAGGCAAAGGGGCTCCTCTGGGCGGATGCAGCCCCTGGGGGCGCATCATTTGGCGAGCAGGCTGGACTTCGGCAACCCAAACCCCAGCTGGATTCTTGTAGGCAGCGCACAGCCTGGACAATCGCACAGGGTGACCTAGACTGTTGGCATCCTCATTTCCCTTCATGTTCTGGCCACACTCAGCCCTCCTCCTCCCAAAACTCTACCCTCCTGCTTTCCACTGGTCCTTTGCAGTGTCCCCTGCTGCCTCGGCTCCGTTCTGCATCCCGACTGGGCCAGGACTTTGCCTGGGACGCTCTGATGCTGGTTCCAGGGAGGCCCCCAAGGCCTTGCCTCCAGCTGTGCTCCAGGCTGAGTCTCCACCCACCACCTGGCTGAACCACGACCCCCGAGCCCGGCTTGGCCACCCAAATGCATCATCTCCCCCAACCCAATGCTGGCCCTCTCTGTGCTGCCTGATTTCTGATCATGTCCTCCTCCCTCAGCCAGCCGGGTGAACACCTGGCCTGTCTTCCCCTCCTCTCTGCCCTCACACCCGGTCTCAGGCAGTCCTCCTTTCCTAGTCCTGCCCTTTCTTTCTGTCCCTTCAGCCACCACTATCGCCTGGGCCCTCACATTCTCCAATCTGGACGTGGGCAGCTGTTCCTAAAGGTCACCCCCAGCAGCTGCCAGTCCCCTGGCCCCTCAAGTCCCCCACACCTGCTTCCAGATCATGCCTCTCCTCTGCTCAGAACCTTCCA
>NW_005314145.1:0-951 GCF_000412655.1 Myotis brandtii
AGAGTTCCTGTTGCTACACATTCTTATCAGCATTTGGTGTTGTCAGAGTTTGGGATTTTGGCTATTCTAATATTTGTGTAGAGGTATCTCGCTGTTTAATTTGAAACTCCCTCAGGACATATGATGTTGAACATCATTTTATATGCTTAACTTACCATCTGTATATCTTTTTTGCTGAGGTGTTTGCACAGACAATGCTGATTTTTAAAATAAGACATTTATAACATCCATCATTTTGTATTGTTATTGACCCTGAGTTTAAAATAAAAAAGAAGCTACTCCAGTTTACTCCTTTTACAAATAAGACAATTGAGTCAGTATAGGTGAAAACTGAACCCATGAAGGTAGCTATAAATTTAGAGAGCGAAGCAGGCTGAGGACTGAATCATTGAGAGGAAAGGAGAAGTCAAGGAAACATGTAGTAAAAACTGACCAGAGAGAAGGAAGTAGAATAAGAATAGAGTGTTGTAGGAGCCAAGGAAGGCTAGAGGTGATCGGATGTTTTGTTTGTTTATTTGCTCCGGGAAAGAGGTTTGCCAGCAGTAATATGCCCGTGTGTAGTCAAATAGTCGTTGGTCACTGGGAGGCAGCACGGCACAGAGGAAAAAGCATTAGACTGTCTCTGCCCCATAACCGGGGGATATAATTTTAAAAACTTTCTGGTGTGCTGTAATGTGTTCATCTGTAAAATGAGACTATGTTTATTCTAGCTTCCAAATTCTATGTTTTCTTTGCCACAGTATTTTCTCTTTTTCTTTGTCACAGTTTTTGATATCATCCTTTTTCATTTTTAATTTTAATCATTTATTTAGCATCTACCTCACTGTGCCCTATTAATTCTCTAATCATTGATCATTTAACTAAGATTTACAATGATTTTTTTAAAAAATATCTATTGGCAAAGCTATCTCTAGTCCACTGCTTTCAAAGGGAATTAACATCAAGAAAAAA
>NW_005314146.1:0-951 GCF_000412655.1 Myotis brandtii
AAAAAATATTTCTGCCAATATTTAAAAATCAGTACATTTCAGACATAAAGCGAAATTTCTCTCTTCTTTAAGAACGTAAGCGGAAATGCTCTCTATAGGGGGCGTCGTTTCTGTGTGACAGGATTGGCTGGGGGGATGTACAGCTTCTCCCTTTAGCCCTTTCGGCAGAATCCCCTCTGCTCCCTGTTGCCTTTTTCCTAGCCTGGCAGTGCCCTTTGGCAACCAGTGGTGTGCCCATGGTAGTGGCTGGGCAGAAATTGGTCGCAGAATAAGACAGACCAGGCACAAGCTGTATGAGGCCCATTCTGTTCAGCTCAGTTGCAGAAATAATCTGAAATTGGAAGCATAAAGATTTTTTTTCTCAGTAGTAAGATTGAGTAATAATTGGTGTTTGGGACGTTAGTCTAAATTTGGGAGATGATTTGAGAGAGGCCATGTTGCAAATGCATCAGTGACAAAAGGGGTCATTCCATGCAAAAGGGCAAACTCCCTCCCCTCATTCTCTGGGTGTGAGCGTTCGGAAGACTCAATATTGAGCTAAGTGCAGTGCAGCTAAGTGTTGAGCTCAGTGTGGTTTGGTGTAACTTCAAAGTCCTGCAGACAAGGATGGAGAGAGTGTCTTCATGGGATTACCTCGTAATGCAGACACAGGAGGCCAATGCACTCCCCGGACATGAGGCCCATAGGTTCTTTCACTCCAGCCAGCATGACCTTGGGGTATGACGGAAACCCATGTGACAGAGAGGAGGGTAGATTGACAATAGGTTTGTAACCTAATGGGCAAGTTCCAGAGTGGAGATGCTGGTTGGAGACCTCCCTTGCTGGAACTGTAATGCAGCTCTAAGGATGACTGTGACTTTAAAGGAAGAACATAGTTCTTTCAGAATAGAGCTTGGCCAGAAAGAGAGGGAGGTGGTTAAAAATAATAATAATAATAATAATAATAATAAT
>NW_005314147.1:0-951 GCF_000412655.1 Myotis brandtii
CACTGTCCCCTAAATAATTTATCTGACCACTTACAGACCAGAGGGGAGGCTCCTCTCTGAGATGCTTGATATTTGGCTGCAGAATTCCAAAGAAACAGAAGCATGGAGGGTGGGGGTTGGAGTGGGGAGCGGAAGTAAGAAAGGTGTTCACATATTACCCACAGAGGAAAATGCTGAACAAATATTTCATTTGTTCATATAGCAGGATTAAACTGTTTGTTCCCTGTGGAGCACAGGCATAAATCCTTAGACAATCTGCAAAATTTGTCGAAGGATCACTTGAACTTAACGGTAACACATTCTTGGGGCTTTTGAGGGACACATTTTTACATCCTTACACCCTTTTCAACTAACAGAAAGGCAAAGCACCCAAAGGACCTCCTTCATTGTCCTCAGTGTCCTCTGCTGTTCACATCTTATTTTCTTCCCAGATGCATTTAGCAGGTTTTTGTTTTGGTTCGAGTAAATGAGTTTCACCTCAAAGTAGCCACGTCCCTCCCACTTCTGAGCCCACTTTTAATGGATAACCCTTACTTCCTTGTTTCCCAGTCTTCCCCCTAAACACATTTGTTGCTCCACTGTGTTTAACATTAGCATTGAATGGTTCTCAGGATTCATTCAAAGATGGTAAATGAGTTTTTTCCCCCCATTTAATTTACTTGGCTGGAAGTCGCTCATATAAAAAAGATGCCGGGAAAAGAAAATGAGCAGACATTCTAGGGTAGTGAGGTAACTATTGAGCAGAGGCAGTTCCAGAAGGTTCCACTCAGAGTGGGCTTCGGTGTTGTGGAGCACGAATCTCCCAGATCCTGGCTCAGTGCCCTGGGAGAGAAAGGGTGACATAAATATTTAACCCCTCTCCAGTGGACTCTTCTCATCACCAATAAGTATTATTGACTAATTGACTATTTGCTCCAGGAAGATATTTTGTTTAGAAACTTTTTTTTTTTT
>NW_005314148.1:0-951 GCF_000412655.1 Myotis brandtii
ATATATATATATATATTATTTTAGTCATGCATGTGTATGTATTATGAGAAAATTGCTGGTAAATTATTAAATTCAAATTAAATTTTAAATTGTTCAAAAGGCATTAGGTACTTTAAAAAAACAAATTAATTCAGCAGGAAACACCACTTTAGAAGCAAAAGGTTTCAGAGCCATATCACTCTTTTCTTCATTTTGAAATCTGAGTTGGACAAGGACAAGTAAGGCCCTAACACAGAGGAGATAAATGAACTAAAATTCTTCCAACCTTCTGTGGTTGGAGAAGTTTTCTGCTTTTCCCCCAGGTGACAAATTATCCAGTTGATGGGGCAGCAGTGGCTAAGCCATCTCCAAAGCTAAAGAAACAATTTCAATGGCAAGTCAGAAGAAATCCCATAGAATAGAGCCCTAGAATGTTAGTAGTGGAAAGGATGAGGCTTAACATCTGTTCTCTCCTCATTTTATGGAAGAATAAACTGAGGCCAGGCTGGTGAAAAGACTTGAGCAGATTAGTGTCAGAGTCAGTTAGAATCAGTTAGTGTTGTACTTCCTTCATAATAACATGAAAAGTATTAGTGACAGAAACACATATTCTGCAAATCACGACAGAACATCAAAGAAATGGCACATTTCTAAACTTATCAGTTAAAGGTGGAAGCCTTCAGGCCTTTGTGTGGGGTAAACACCCACAATCTTATTAATAATTATTGAAAACATAATAGTGTCAGCAGTAGCATGGCCATCTCACATCGAGACAGAAATAAAAGTTGACCAACTGTCCCAGTTTGCCCAAAACGTAGAGGGTTCCCAAGACACAGGATTTTCAGGGTTAAAACTGAAAAAGTCTCCAGCACACCAGAATGAGATGCCACAGGTGTTGATGTTTTTTAAGTTTTCAACTTACATGTTTACCTTCCTTTTATGTTCAATTTTGTCTATAGAGAATGTACTTGT
>NW_005314149.1:0-951 GCF_000412655.1 Myotis brandtii
TAAAAAGCACCTTCTTTCTGCCTCCTGTTCGTATTTCTTCTGGTCCTAGACACCTGGGAAGGTCTGCAGCTTCGCAGTTTACTTTAAACCTCAGAACACATGGTGGTTAAGGGCCCTGGAATTACAGCTGAGATAGTTACTAGCTAGAGGGACTTCGACAAGTCACTTCCTCTTTTTTGAATCTTGGTTTTACTTAATATTCCTGTAGAGATTGGCTGCATAAAGGGTTTTTGAGAATGGCCCAGCCACGCCTAGGTTTGGGGCACATGTCTTGATAGTTGCAAAAGGGGACTCTTAACCTTTCATCAATTAGAACTATATCATATTTATTGATCTTATGTATTTAAGTTTTAGGTAAGATTTCATTTGCAAATGGGTGATAGTGACATTTTGAAAACTATTAAACAAAGCGAGCTTTAAGGTGTCTTTTAACTCTAAGAAATATTAAATTTTATAGGAACCTTTTCTTTTTAGTGTTACCCATTGAGGGACCATATGAGAGACCTTTCCACAAAAGAATATGCATGACATGCCCATTCCTCCTCCCTCTTCCTAATGGTTTGCACAGCTAACCTCTTTCCATAATAAAGAAGGGAAAGTTAAGGGTTAGAGTTTGACACCAGATCCTTCTGATATAACAACTGTCAAACAGTGATGATTTTCATGGATAGAACCACTCTCAAAATTAGGGAACAGCAAATTATGACTTTTATTAATTTATTTCCTCTTTTCAAGTACTCCCAATCTCCAAAAACTCCTGCCCGCCCAATGTGAAGATTGTCAGTGGACAAGATAGCTTCCTGGGATGGATTAGAGAATCACAGACCCCACTTCCCCAAACCCCATCACTTTTCACATTGTTTTCAAGCTGCCTTGGCATCTACCCTATGGATACCTCGTGTCCTTAGGATTACTTTTATGATTTTGTCTTGATATTTTGACACTAGATTT
>NW_005314150.1:0-951 GCF_000412655.1 Myotis brandtii
TGCAGAGCCTGTTCGCTGTCTGTCCGGTTACAGAGAAAGGTTGCTGAGCCCGGACCTAAGCAATCAAGTCATTTTTCACTCCTTCCAGGAGCCATTTTGCAAACACAGCAAGGGTGGAGAGGGACACTAGGAGGCAGCATTGGTCCAAGCTGGGCTTGCAGTGGTTCCTCGAGTGACGGAATAAAGTTTTCCGGCCCAGGCAGTTGTCAGGCTTCAGCAGCTTTGGAGTAAAGTTATTTGGGTTTGGCCAGCCCTGTGAAGCCTCCTTTGCCGGTGCGCCTGCAGGCATGTGGAACTGTCTCCTGAGGAGAGTCCTGGCCCTTCCAGCAGCTGCTGCCTCGGAGAGGAGGTAGGTCACTTTTGTGCATCTCCCTCGGCCGCTGCTCATTAGCTGGAATTCCTAGGCTCAGTCTCCGTAATGGTACGTGCTCCCTTCTACACAGCCCATATTCATCAGCATTCTACACCCTCTGTAGCTTTACTGCCCAGCCCCTGTTCATATTCTGCAAACCACTACCATCACCACCATCACTACCACCCCTGCCATCATCACCACCATCCCCAGCACTACCCCCACCAACACCATCGCCGCTATCACCACCCTTACCACCACCACTGCTATCATTGCCTTCACTACCATAATCACTACTCCCACCATCACCACCAAGATCACCGACAACGCCGTATGTCTAGAAAGGCTTAGCCTCTGTGAGCCCTCAAGGACATTATAATCTGAAATTACAATGGCAATTATGAGGAATGTTCCACGTAGAGAAAAAAAATGAGATAAATAAAAAGACATCAATGGCGTTAAAACAAAGGGTTAGTACAGCACTACCAAAGGCTGGATGGGCCAAATTGAGCCTCTGTCCGTCCCCCCAAAATTAAAGGGCCCCACACAAGTCTGCTGTATTTACCTCAGTATGGAGAAATTTAAAAGACCGGAGGTGC
>NW_005314151.1:0-951 GCF_000412655.1 Myotis brandtii
GTGCACTGGGCCTCTAGTAAAGAATAATAATTTAAAAAAAGATATGCTGGCTTCCTTTTGGAGCCATACAGAAAAAGGTATATCTACTTCTTATCATGGTCCTTTAAATATGTGAAGACTTCTATAAATGTCTTTAGGCTATGCTGTGTTTTATTTTAAAGAGATGATGTGTATATCCCTAATCATCTCATTTTCCTTGATATTTTCCAATTTTTTCATGTTCTTGAAAGAAGGGTGCTTTAGCAGAATGTGCTGGATCACAGACAGGGAAGCTATTTACATTCCTGTGATCCTGACTTGAGATATGTTGCTTCACAAAAATTGTAGAGACTTTCTCCAACATTTATTATCATATCGGAAGTCTTTGTGATATACCTATGGTAAATATTTCCAACTGCCTTATCCTAGAACATAGTTGCTGAATGATTTCACCTTAATTATGAGAGGTAGGTATAAAACTGGTAAATATTAAACTGCTTTATGAGGGTGATTCTAAAAAGCCCTAATGCTTTCAATAGGAAATACAGGTTATAATAATAGAGAAAAACATTGTCATTTACACCTGAGAGCTAATTTTTAATTGCATCTTGAATTTCATGGCCTATATACGGGAGAAAATAAAATCAAAACAAGAATTTGTCAGTAAACTGCAACTCAAAATAGGCATTGTTGTGTGCCTAGAAGATTTGTGATGTAATTATTTGTAATCCATGTTAGACTTAGACTAAAAGAGACCTTACACTTAATGCATACATGCAATTTCAGTTAAATTTCTTAACAGTATCATTCCTGAGTCTAATCAGAAATCAGGTATAAAGGTCAGAACTATTTCTAGAATTATTTTTCTTAATCCCAGAAGCTATCCAATGTAGTCTTAATCCAAATACACATAGAAAAGTCAAATGTCTAGTTGCCCAGAGAACATGGCATTTCAACTACTTCAGCTAACTC
>NW_005314152.1:0-951 GCF_000412655.1 Myotis brandtii
ACGGCTTGGGAGGCAGGGCTGCGAGGAAGGGGTGCTCCGGGCAGCAGGTCCAGCGTCAACCAAGACACTCATTCACTCTGAGCCCGTAGTTTTCCTCCCCACCAGGGGGCCAGACCCCACCCTCTTCCCCTTTCTCCTTCTCCGGGGCCTACCATGGTGTCTCCCCCACCTCCACCGCTTCCAGTGCCATCATGAGCGCTGGCCGTGCCTGTCTTCATGGAGGGCGTGGGCCGTGGCGTGGACCTGGAGGTGGGTGTGTCCTGCCTCTGAGGAGGCTCCTACATCTTAGGTGACCATGGAGGGGGGTTCCCCTCACAGAGGAGGCAGGGCATCCCAGGGGTTCTCCTGGCCCCTCTTTCAAACCCACCCACCCCAAGAAGCCTGTGTCCCCTCTCCGTGGAGGGGCTGTGTCACTCGGAGAGGCTAGGCCACTTATGGCAACAGCATCTGCGGAATGGGACTTAAAGCCACGCGATGCACCTCTGTCTCCCGTGACGTGCTCGCTGTGAGTCGGCAGAAAGGCTCCAACGATGACAGGTACCCACGGGGCAGCCACCGTCTCAAGCCAGGTCTTCAGAGAGAGCCTGGGGCGGGGCCTGGGAGTGACCCACTGCCTCCACTCACAGCCCCCAGCCAGGCTGGACACAGGACCCCACCCGACCACAGGGGCCAGCGCACCCCCACAGGGCACTAATGACTAGTAAGGGAGGAGGGGGAAGTCAAAAAGGGGCAGAAGGGAAATGAAGGCTTTAGAGAACGAGGCAAAGCTGATGGCCCCTGAATCACAGCAGCTCCACTTTTTGGTGGCAAGGCAGCTGCAGGCTGGAATCTGGGCTTCATGAGGGCGAAGGAGGGCAGGGGTTCAGGGGGTGCGGGGGAGGGAGGGCGTGCTCACTGGGTGCACCAGGCCTTTCCCTCCCCCAGTGCCTTTCCTCTGGGCCTGCCGGAACC
>NW_005314153.1:0-951 GCF_000412655.1 Myotis brandtii
CTCTTACCCCGGAGCTCTATCTCTCTGTGGTCCTCTGTTTTCCTAAAGGTAGAAACACACAGGGAACAGCCTGGTTTTTGCCAAGAGAACCCACGAAGTTTACATTTCCTGGACCTGTTGGTCTAACTCACAAGGCCCCGTGTTGTGTTCGCACAGGTTTCAGGGAGAGGGAGGGGAGGGGAGAGGAGGGGAGGGCTGGAAGGGATCGCTGGAGGATGAAGGAGAGTGGGAACCCAGGAAAGCAAGGGGAGCAGAGAGAAAAAGCACCTCAACTGGCAAGGAGCTGGGCTCCTGCATCTGGTGGATGGAGCGTCATTGTTGGTTGAAATTCAGTGAGTAACAAACTCGACTGTCACTCATGAGGAGAAAAACAGGCTTGGGACACTTTTTCATGAGCAGACTATTTATAAACACTCGGTGTCCTCGTCTTCATTTGAGGTTTGGGGAAAACTGACAGAGTCAGTGAGAGCCTGTTTCTGAGCCAGAACCTTGACTTGTGAGACTTGACTTGGGGAGATCAGAAGAGCTTAGCTCGGGGCCCAGGGCTGCCGTCCAGAGATGCTTTTGGCTGAGGGAGCTGTGGAGGCAAAACCTCCAGACAAGACAGACAAACATACACACACTCTGAGCTCAGACTGACCATCAGGGTCCAGGTCAAGGCAGGCCTCCCCATAGCCAGTGGGCTGACCTTTCCCAGATTCTCAGCTCTTACCTTATATGTTAGGCCAGTGTTTCCTGTCCGTATTCCAGGTACCTTCTGACTCTGGCGTATTTAAGCTCATGGGGCGGGTGGCCCGCGAGAAGGAATTTAGCAGGCAGGGATTCTGTTCCAAACTAGACCTAAGGGGTCCTTTACTATTCTTTGCTACTATCACAAAGCAAATAACGCCCTGGCTGATGGACTCCCAGACTGAATCAAGCTGTATCAAAACTCATGCACCTCTTCACTCA
>NW_005314154.1:0-951 GCF_000412655.1 Myotis brandtii
AGCCCCCGAGAGCCGCGTGGTGGCCCAGGTGTTGACGCTGCTAGACGGCTTCAGCGGGGACCGCGAGGTGGTGGTGGTGGGAGCCACCAACCGGCCAGACGCACTGGACCCAGCGCTGCGCAGACCTGGGAGGTTTGACCGAGAGGTAAATAGGCCCGGCCAGTTACCCCATTGCCCCTAGAACCCCGTCCTCTCCTGGCCCTGGTTGGCTTCCCCGAGGCCTTTGCCATTTAGGTTTGGAACTCGGTGAGGCTGGAGGGGGGCTCTTTGCCGTGCAAAGAACACCTTGGTTCTCTCTCCACATGTGATCTGCAAGCAGGACGTGTTTCTCCAGGGTCATATTGTTCTGAGAAGCAAGGTGCTCATTAGGGGACAGTTTTGTTGTGCAGAAGAATACTAATCCGGTAATACTTTTTAGGGGAAGTAGGTTTGCTTACAGGCGCATTAAACTCTAATGAATTTAGAATGAGAATTTAAAGTAAAAGGATAGCCTCGAAATATAAATGTGATAAAATGAAAGGGTGAAGTCAGGTAATAACGAAATCGGAGCAGATATAAACTCATCTGGATTTATTCCTTGCTTGTGAGGATGCCAGCGTCCTATCCCGAGTTGCCAAGGAAGGTGGAGTATTCAAAGCTGACCTGTCTTATAGGCTTCAGTCTTAAATTGATTCTTGATTTCTATTCAATAGTTTGAATAGTGTTTAGTTTAAGTGATGTTTGAACTTTGTGGTAGGATTCTAAAGAGACAGTTGATAATTGCATACTTTTAGCTTAATTTGGTCTGAACTTGAGTGGATTTCGTCCTTTCACTAACTAATACCACTTTCCCAAATCAGCTCCGTAAGGACTGGGCCCTAGACTATCTGGTTTATTGTTGTATCACTGACTCCTAGAATTTGGTAGGGTCTCAAAATGACAAATAAAAATTTGTTAAATGACATATGTAAT
>NW_005314155.1:0-951 GCF_000412655.1 Myotis brandtii
CCCAGCAAGATACACTGCTGGAAATTCTTTTCTTATAAAGCAGAATCAGTTATCTTAAATGCAAATAGAAATGACTCCAAACCAAACGGTCATGGAATAGTATTATTGTGTACTGAAATTTGGATTTAACACCAAAAACTGAGCAGGACTAAACTTGTTGTCCTCAGTTCTTAAAACTAAAACATCTCAACATCTCATAAGTTTTTTACTTCCTTATTTTGGGGAGGGGGGAAAGGAGAAAAGAAAAAGCCCTATCTGGCACAAGTTAATTTAAAAGCCTTGTAAGTTTTTTTCATTGATTTAGAAAATTAGTGAGTGTTAGAAGTTAGGAATTCCAAAAAATTTTCGAAGTAAATACTAGAACTGTTTTTTCTGCACTGAAACCAACATGATGGTTACAGTGTTTTGGATGTTCTACATATTGATTTATTCTACTGCTCCTGGGTTATTTTAAAGAAAGCACTTAGTTCCCAACCTCAGAGCCTATTTTCTATGACTTAGTAACATAATCAATATTTTTTGATAAAATCTCCAAAGAGCTCTTCAAGCCATCAATCAGACTTGGAGACATTTATTTTTCAGAGGCAGTCCAATGTGCCTCCCCACCCTGCCCTACCCACTTGGAGTGGATCTGAGCATGGGACTCAGAAGGGCAGGGCAATTTTCCTCTCCAGGGGTGAAGAAATAGCAGAGACCTCAGGGACAGGGACCAGCTCTCACCAAGGCCACCACTCTGGCATGCATTGCCCCAGCAGGGTACCTCTGCTTGCTTTGGTAACCCAGTGAAGCTGTTTTCTGCCACCATTACACTAGCCTCCTTAAATAGCTGAGATTCCTGAAGAGTAAAAAAGGCATCTTAAGAAAACATCCTATTTTCACTCCATCCCTTCCTAGCTTATATATTTTGAAAGGACAGACATGGTACTGAGGAAATGTGCTGTTAGGCTGCAC
>NW_005314156.1:0-951 GCF_000412655.1 Myotis brandtii
TAAAGCGGGAATAATCGCAATAGGGCCTGGGGGTGAAGACAGCGTATCTATAAATCTGACTTCAGAGCCACGGTGGGTGCTCGGCGTACCCCTGGCCATGGGGTCCCGGGAGCTCCTGGGATAGGACGCAGTCTCTTGTGCAACAGCCAGGCCTTGCCTCTCCCAGCTGGCTCCGCTCCCCGCAGGCTGCCTCTGACTCTTAGACAAACCTGGCGCAGGGCCCGGAGCGCTCTCCCCGGGGTACCGCTCCGTATCCCAGGATGGCCACGGGCTGACTTAATGGCCCAGGAACTCTGGGAATTTCCTGGCAGGGAGGCTCCTGCTGCCTGGACATGAGAACAGCTGATGGACGGCCCTGGCAAGACAGCTGCCCCACCCCCACCTGGTCTCCAGGACCTGGGATCGGAAGCCTGGGGTCTGGGCTTGACCACACAGGGCGGGCACTGGGCTGGTCCAATCCCTGGTCTGTCTGGTGGGCCCATATGGACAAAGACGGGGTCCCCCAACCTCAGCCACCTCATAACCCTTTTGGCCTGAACAGACCAGGTGTTCCTGGCAACTCCCACCCAGTGTTCGGGGCCTTGAGGAAGCTAAGAGGTGGCCTAATGCAACTCTTTCCTGTGACAGACGTGGCGGAACCAGACACGGTCACCCAGCAAGGGGTGGCTATGCCGTGGCTGTCCCCATGCACTACGCAGTCTGCAGGGCCCACCCACACTCGTCAGACAGAAACATATACTGACCAGGAGCAATGACGTGGCGGCCCTGTGGCCACGGAGTTGCGAAGGCCCAGTCCTGCCCTCGGCCGCTTGCTGTCTGGCCCCACTCTCCCCATTGTACAGATAGGGAAACTGAGGCTCAGAGGAATGACATGCCTGGTTCAAGGTCACTCAGGGCCTCCAATGGCTGAGCCATGACCCAGCCCCAGGGAACAGATTTTTTTTTTTTTTT
>NW_005314157.1:0-951 GCF_000412655.1 Myotis brandtii
CAGTCAGAGAAAGAGAAATATCACATGATCTCACTCAAATGTGGAATCTAATGAAGAAAATTAATTGGCGAACAAAATAGGTCCAGAGACATGGTTGAATGGAGCAGAATAACAGATCTCAGTGGGGCATGGCTGGGGTGGGAGTTTGGTAGAGATTAACTAAAGAACATATATGCATATCTGCATAGCCTATGGACACAGACAATACGGTAGTCTGAGGAAGCCTGGGGTGTGGTGAGGGCTGGGTGGGCAAAGGGGGAGAAAAAGGTGGACATCTGTGATACTGTGAACAATAAAAAAGCATAAGGCTTTTAACCCAGAGAAGGCTTATTTTTCCTATGCTACTTATAGCCAGTGCTATCATGGAAAAGTTGTTGAATCTCCCCATGCCTCGTTTTATAATGCACTAATGTAAAATGAGGATAATAATAGCAACCACCAGAATTCGCAGAGGGCTTAATTAAATGAGCCAGCAGGAGGCAGCACAGTGTACATTAATGGCAAGGACACTGGAGCCAGGCTCTCTAGGTCAAGATTAAGGATCTGCACTTTCCTGTGTGGTCTTGCAATAGTTACTTAACCTTTCTGAATTCTAGTTTCCTCTTGCGTTCAATGGGGAACATTACAGCTGTCTGACAAAATGTATCCAAGAATTAAAACACATAATGCTCAATTAAAGGGTTTTGAACATGTGGTAGATTTAAGTATTAGATATGTTCATTAAATGCTCAATAATTAGTTCATTTCACTTAACAATGCTAGGTGGATAACGGAGTGGCCAGCAGGGATTACAAAAGGGGATGAACCAAGAAAGAAAAGTCCTCTTATAATGTACCTCTGCCCTCTACAATATCTCTGCTCTCTCTTAGCTTTAGTTCAGTGTGGTAGGAAATTGACTCCCTTTTTGTGTGAGGCTACTGAGTATCACTCAAATACCTGTTTCTGACTTTT
>NW_005314158.1:0-951 GCF_000412655.1 Myotis brandtii
GGGTGCAGCAGTGACTCGGGCAAGGCATCCAGGGCAGGGGGAGAGCAGGCAGAGAAAGAAGAGTGCCCGTCAGCCAGTGCGGGGGTGAAGATCACAATTGGCAAGGGAGGTCAGAGGCCAATGGAGTGGCAGCATCTTTCCAGTAGAGAGGCGTCTCCTATCCCAGAGGCCTGAGGTTCCTTACCAATGTAGCCATGAGCCAATATCAGGCATTTTTGAGAATCATAAAGCATGGGTGAGGGACTGGGAGACTGAAGATGGTAAATGTCATCCTGCACTTTCAAAGGGGACAAGAAAACGAATTCTGAAAATTAACAGGTGAAGAAGGTGGAGTCAGTTCTTCAGGACAGTATATTTGTGTTCTGATGATGAGATGAAATAGTAATTAATGACTAAAACCCTCAGGGCTCACCAGGAAGAATGTCATGCTAGACCAGGCCAATGTTTTCTTTGAAATATCGTTTGATTGGTTGATCAGGAAAATGTAAATATGTGTTGGGACCTCAGCAAAACATTTAATGAGCAACTTTGGCCAAGACAGAAGGTGATGGTTGTGTTAAATGGCAGTTAGGAGATGTAGTCATTGGATTGAAGATACGCGATGGCTGTACATCAGTCAGGAGCTATTTCTGGAAGCTGCTGAGCTTGGCCCCAGGCGCTGTTTTGCTTAACAATTTAGTGTTTGTTTCCTGGATAAAGTCACTGAGTGCAATTATCATCAAAGTTGTTTATGAGGAATTTTCAAATCCAGTTGAAATGGGGTCCTCAAAAGATCTTGAGAAATCAAAACACTGAAATAGCTCCAAGGAGATTAAAAAATTATGATAATAACATAGGGCCTTTAATTAACTTTTACTAGGCCCTGAGATTTGCCATCAGAACTAGCTAATGGGATTCTCAACTACAGAAATAGAAATGTACTCTAGTATACTCATGCTCAAACTATTTCTG
>NW_005314159.1:0-951 GCF_000412655.1 Myotis brandtii
TGTGGATTTCCATCAGGGTGCGGCCGCGGGCCCCCAGGGACAGGAAGGCTAACGCGGTGGAGACGCTCGTCCGGGAGAAGAGCACATTCTTATTGGGGTTCTTCCGAGGCAACTGCCTGTAGAGGCTGAAGGCAAAGTCGGCGTTGCTAGAGGCCAGTCGGAGGCTGTCCACCGGCGTCTCGTTGCCCGGGGTCACCTTCTGGTCCGGCGTGTCCCCTGGGAGGCCGTGGGCAGTGGGGCCGAGCCCAGCCGCCAGGAGCCCCAGCACCAGGAGGACTGACATCCCTTCTGCCCTCAACTCTGAAAAGCGAAGCTGCTCTAAGTCTCAGAGGGCCAGGGGGGCCCGGACCGCCTCCCAGGGCCCCTTCATGGCCTGCTTTCTGCCCCCACCCCCCCAGCTAGCTTTGTGGCCCCCCAGGGTGGCAACCTCCTAAGCACCCACCATACGTAATTATGCTCTGTGCTCTCACATTTGTAGGTTAGCACTGAAATTGTGGCCATTTTCCCCAGGGGAGAAACGGCACAGAGAGGTGAAGGGGCTTGCCCAGGCCATACAGCAAGGACAGGGCAGAGTGGAGGCAAGAGCTGGGTCTGCCTGGCTCCCAGGTGGGGAGCTCGTGATGGGCGAGAGGTGCATCCTCCCCGCGTGCTAGGCGAGCAGACACCAGCTGGAGGGGATCGGAAGCACGCAGTTGCTTGGCGTGTGTCCCCTGTCCACCCCCAAGTAGGGTCCCAGGAAGGGGCGCCGGGCGAGTCAGCGACCACAGCGCTGCTCCCGGCCTCTCGATGACGCGCTGGCAGGTGCTGACTGCAGTGCCTGGGCGCAGTCAGGGCTCATGCAGGCACTGGCCCGGCCGGCGTGGCTCAGTGGGTGAGCATCGGCCCAGGCACCAGGAGGTCACGGCTCGGTTCCCGGCCAGGGCACAGGCCCAGGTTGCAGGCTCGATCCCC
>NW_005314160.1:0-951 GCF_000412655.1 Myotis brandtii
GATGTCTACTGCATGGGTCACTATTTCTGGATACTAAAAATTACAGTGTGGAATTCTCACATGTCTGTTAATTTTGTTCTTGCTCGCTCCAGGTTTCATTGCTTCAGACATGACATCAAGACACTCCAGTACCCAGTTGTGGTTGATCACACATTACCATGAAATGGGATCATTGTATGACTATCTCCAGCTTACTACTCTGGATACGGTTAGCTGCCTGCGAATAGTGCTGTCCATTGCTAGTGGTCTCGCACATTTGCACATAGAGATATTTGGGACCCAAGGGAAACCAGCCATTGCTCATCGAGATTTGAAAAGCAAAAACATCCTGGTGAAGAAGAATGGACAGTGTTGCATAGCAGATTTGGGTAAATTTTTAGAAATATTTTTAAATTACTTTTTTTACTTTTTGTTGTGAAAAGTTTCAAGCATGCAGACAAATTGAAGATAGTAAACAACTGTATCACAACCACTAGATTCTCCCATTAATATTTTACTATTCTGAAGCTTTATCACATATCTCTCTGTCCCCTATTCATCAATCCTTCTTAATCGTTGACACATTTCAATGTAAATTGCAGACAAAAGAGCTCTTCTGTCCAAAGACACCAGTGTATCACTCACTAGAGTTCATTATTTATTTTCTTTATAGGTAAAATTTAAATTTCATGGGAAATACACAAATCTTAAGTATACAATCCAAGCGTTTTGACAAATGTTGTAAAACCCAAATCCCTATTGAGAGACAGACTTTCCCATTATCCCAGACCATCACTTCATGCTTGTTCAGTCAGTCCCTGCCCCAGCCCACCCTCAGAGGCCACCATACTGTTGCATTCTGATTTCACAGCTCTTTACACAAAGTAGGTACACATACATAGCATATGAAGTGAGTTTGTCTTAAAAATTGTTTCTAAAGTTGTTCTTCTATAACCACAGCAAAATTATCAA
>NW_005314161.1:0-951 GCF_000412655.1 Myotis brandtii
GGAGAATGGGGAATGATGGTGAGTGACTTGTGTCATTAATGGTGAGGATAGAGAGGAAGGGATTAATTCAAGATATATCTAGGAGGAAGAAAAATCAGTATAACTTCTTAACTGACTGGAATAGGCGTTAAAGATAACCAAAACTTTGAGCTTGATAACTGAATGAACAGTATTATCATTAAGAGGAAAAGATGGTTTGAGATGATTATAACTAACATGTATTGAGTACTTTTCTAAGCCCTTTTAAATACTAATTTAATCCTCACAACAACCCAATGAGCTAATTTACAGATGAAAAAAACGGATGCACAGGAAGGTTAAGTAAGTTCTCCAAGGTCACACAGCCAGTAAAAAGCAGAGCCAAAATTTGAACCCAGATACACTCTCAAATACGTTATACTCTCTGGGACATGTCCAACTAAATGTCCTTCATGTCTGAGGGACATGCAGGGAGTTGTGTTTAATTGACATTTGGAAAACTGAACTCAGGCACAAAAGAAAAATAAGGGTTAACAATATGGATTTTAGAGTCATCAACATAGTTATTTCTTGAGGCCAAGGGAGTGATAACAAAGATATTTAGAATGGAGAGAGAGCCAAAATATCAGGATAAGTAAGAGAGATCCGAAAAGGACACTAGGAAGGAGGTTTTTTAAATGATAGTCCATAAGCTGGTCAGTCACCACAGCATAGAGGTATGAGCTTAAAACAGTCTGGACTTTCTCTTTCTTGTGAAACAGCGGATCCATTCAATATTGCTGAATGACGAATCTAGCATTCATGCCTAAAGGATCCCCTCGCAAACTACATCAGGGAGAAGACACGCCTAATAAAGCATGGAATGGGGAAAACAAACAAAAAATCAATGCCCTCAGCTCCTGGGTGATTTGCATCTGTGTTTGTGCAAAGTGGCTCCTGTCTCCAGAGGCTGCAACAATGCAAACTCCTCTC
>NW_005314162.1:0-951 GCF_000412655.1 Myotis brandtii
TCCCACTTTTCAGAGGTAACCATTGTCTTTTACCATTTGTGTTTAATTCCTTTATTATCTCCATAACTCTCAATGACATTTATACTAGTACAATATGCCTTCATTTTACATGGCCTTCTTAAATTTTATTTTTACTCCATTGAAATTGCATTTATATAACCTAAAAAATCAAATACTACTGCAAAGCTTATAATGAAGAATAGGAGAGTCTGAAGGTCCTATCTCACTCAATCTCTCACACCCAGTCTTCAGAGGCAAGTTCTTTCAACTCTTTTTTCCCTTCCTTTAGCTATTTATATTCATAATTCTAAATAATGTTTGCATTGCTATTTTTATGATTACATTTTAGATGTTTACATATCAACTTCTTACTATGAAAATTTTGATTTTGGCTCCTGCCAATAACTTTTCCACATTCTTTTCTACCTACCTTACAATTTTGGGCAAACCATTTTGACTATTATTTTGCATTATTATTACCATGCAAATATTGCTTATAATAACTAAGCCACATAGTGTGGTTTTGTTTTCTATTTACCTACTGCTAATTGTTTCATGAACTACAGGACTGTAGAAGTCTTTTTCTGTTGTGGTTGTTTTCTCAGCAACATTCCTCTATAATCCAGGTCCTCCTGTTTCTGTCTGTATTTGTCACTCTCCAGACCTTCTGCATGGTGACTGCCTAGAATTTTACTAATTATTATGCTAAGTTTTCCCTTTGCCTCTACTCTTGTGTTGAATTCTTGTTTCCTGGAACCTATATCTTCCCACTTTGTGGGGTTTCCCCCTCATTTTAGGGGAGTCTATCAGCTGGTAGCTTCCTAAGAAAGAATTCATAAGAACAATATTTTTGAAATTCTGAAAATCTGGAAGTGCCTTTAATTTACCCACCATCACAGTTTGCCTCAGAATCCAGGGAGACTGAGAATCATTTTCCCCTACACTTTTTTT
>NW_005314163.1:0-951 GCF_000412655.1 Myotis brandtii
AAAAATCCTTGTGAAATAGCAGCTGATATATCTCAATAAGGAATAAAAAGCATATGAATTCATAACCAGAATTCTAAATCAATATATCTATTCTACATACATTTATATGCAAATAAATACATATATATGCTGTCATTTATCAAGTACTTATTATTTAAATGCTTAAATATATTTTCTCCTATAATCCTCATGAGGTATGACATAGATACCTTTATTATCCCCATTTTATAATTGAGCAAACTGAGGCTCAGAGAGTTAAGTAACTTGTCCAAGATCACTCCAAAAGGGCAGAGCGGGGCCTCTACCCCATGATTCTGACCTGGGCATTCTGGACTGGGCAGCCTAGATTCTGGACTGGGCAGCCCACTCTGATCATAGATGTATTTAGAGAGGGAATCATTTGAGGCAAGTATCTGGGACCAAAGTAAACTGTGCCCTTAGGTCTTTGAGCAATTTCAACAGGAAATAGGCAAGCTGGCTCAGCAGTAATCTTTTATTATCAACCATTTATTGGCCCCACCTCTCAAATTAAGAGGTGGAATGAACTGGGAGTTAGGCAAGCTGGGTTCCTATCCTGTCTATGCTACTAATGAGCCAGCCTTGGACCCTTGACCTATCAGTCATTTTCCCTCCCTGGACCTCACGATCCTCTTTTGCAAAGTAAAGGGCCTTTGTGGACAGAACTCAAAGGGCCCTTCCAACTCTCATATTCCATGATTCTTTGAGTCTGTAAGCAGTCTACCTCCGATGGACTGACATGGAGTAATCCCCTCTGCTGAGTATCCTCTCTATCCTCCCTGAGTGCTCTGCCCTACACCCCAGAATGCTGACTGGCACTGCTTGCTTCCCCGAGGCTCGTCTACCCTCTGTCTATGACCAGGAGGCAGGGAAGGCGGAGGAGAGAAAAGTCTAAATGTTTGTTCACACACACACACACACACACACACACAC
>NW_005314164.1:0-951 GCF_000412655.1 Myotis brandtii
TCACTCACTCACTCGCTTATCAACAAATCTTGATCAAGAGTAAATTAAAAATTAACAAACATGTTTCATCAAGGAGCAGGGAGAGCCATGCAGGCTTTGGAGTCTCTCAGACCTGAGACCCTGCAGCTCAGCTCTGCCCCATGTTCTCCTGTGTGACGGTGGGCGCGTCAGTTCACCTCTCTGAGCCTCACTTTCCTCATCTGTGATGTGAGGGGAATTGTAAACACCTGGGAAATGTTACGAGGATTTTAATATAATGAATGTAAAGCAAGGTTAATAAGGAAGTGGCAACAGGGTTTTTGACCCATGGAAGTGTTTTATTGGGCCAACGCCAATATACATCGATAAGTAGACAGGCTCTGATCTCATTATCCAGACTGTCATCTTCAAGTATCATTTGCGCTAACAGAAACAGCTGGTTTCGGGTTTGAGGCAGAAAGGGAAGGGGATGAGCCTGGGTCCAGTTGCCTGTTCGCAGGAAATCTAGGACAGAGCAACACTTTGAACTGCATGTGAGTGTGCAACTAACAAAACCGGACTGGAAGCTCCATAGGTCCCATTCCTGGGTTCTCCAACAGAGAAATTTAAGGAAAAGAAAGCAATGGAGGAGGGTTCTGTAGGTTAAAAAAGACTGACAAATGTAACAAATTCGATTTTCAAAGGGAGAAATTGAACTATAGTGACCGGGGATTTAGATTTGAGTGATGAACTGTGGAGAAGTGAAGACTGTAAAGGTCAGGAGAGGGGACCCTCCCAGGAGGAGGGCAGCTGCCCCTGGGGTGGGGCTCAGGGTGGGCTGCTGGGACCTGGCAAACTCCTTTCTCAGCCTGGGTAGTGGCTGGAAGGATGTGCGCTCTATGATAGTTCCTCACTTTCTATGCTTGTTGCATTGGCTCTCTGCATCTCCTCTTATGTTACAACTAGAGGCCTGGTGCATGAAATTCGTGCACA
>NW_005314165.1:0-951 GCF_000412655.1 Myotis brandtii
AAAAAATAAAAATAAAAATCATGTCTGAAGTATCAAACAGACTCTTCCACTCGCCAGATCATTGTGCACACTAACTCTAGAAGCACCGTGAGAAACGTCAGCCAGTCTATTCATTCCTCTCTTCCCAGCTCAGTAATTCAGAGAAGCAGTGTTCACTCACCATCTGCCAAATTAATGAATGGACCTGCTTATTTAGGATACACATCCTGGGATATTGGGATACAGCACCAAGTCTAAAAGTGGCATGTTCTTAGGGAAATGGTCTTTTTATTTTTTGAGGTTCATATCATCTACATCTACTTTGAGCAATGAAATAGCATTACAAATAAATATTTATGCTTTAACTTTCTTGTAATTTGAACTGCTACTTATAAAACAAAAATTAGAAATGAGAGCCTTTTAAGACAGCTCCTGGCTGCTCCTAAAAGCTGTGTCATTGGTCATTGACAACATCTGCTCTCTCGCTTGCTCCTCACGCAGGGCCTGGGCTCTGAGACTCTGGGAGGCTCCTGCCACTCCCTGGAGCTTCGTCTTAATGAGACACGCAGTCCCCGTGCTGAGCTGCTGCGAATTGGCTCATGGATGGGACCCCTCACTTGGGCTGAGATGGTGCTGTGGAGGGTGTGAGCTCTGTGGGGCCGTAATTACAAGTGAGGAAGCAGGAACCTGCCCCCCAGGCGAGGGAAGGCGGCGAGGCCAGGCTCTGGGCCAAGGCACAGCCAGGATTTCAAAGAAATGCTTCGAAAAAGAGACAGTGTGACTCTGAAGGTGAGAAAGAGACTCTCGGTGGAGAAAATGGATAAAAACTACAACAAAGGGCGTGAAGCAGAGGGTGCAGCTTTCCGTGGGAACAGCAGGGCAGCACCAGCTCGCCAAGAGAGGAGCAATCGGGTGGCAGGCAGCAAATCACAGCAAGTCACTTAGGAACCAGCGCGAGCCGGATCAGCAAGC
>NW_005314166.1:0-951 GCF_000412655.1 Myotis brandtii
GTGTACAAGAGAGGCTGATGGAATCTTGGGGGCCATCCTAGAAAACTCACAACATGTCACACACAGCATGCGCATGAATCTCACAATTGGTGGTGAGCAAAAGTCAGATATGAACGTATATGTAATGTATGATGCCATTTGGATAAAATACAGGAACAGGAAGCACTGATCTTTGGAGCTAGAAGTCAAATAGTGGTTACCATCGAGTCCATGGTAACTAGAAAAAGAAAGGAGAGAGTTGGGGGGAGGGGGCTGATAATGCTTTTGTTTCTTGGTCTTTGTCCTGGTTACATGGGTGTGTTCAGCTTATGAAAACACAGCAAGCTGTACATTTTCAGAATAATCTGGATTTATTACTTTCAAATAGATTCCGCCCCCCTCCCAAGGAAGTATGCATCTAAAGACAACTATCAGAGTGGATATCTGATGAGGTTGGAGAATGAGGAGGAAAATAAAGAAACAAGGGTACCTTGCCTGGAGAGATGATGATTCATGAACTCTGCAGGTGAGGGCCAGCTAGGCAAAAAATGGGAGCTCTGCCAACTGGGACCTGTGTGGGACCTGCCACAGAATTTGTGTTGCCCAGGGTAAAGTGAAGTGAGGGCCTCCTTGTTCAAAAAACTTACCATGAATTGGAAGACAGCAAGAGTGGACCATTAAGCCAAGAGTGGGGTTAAGAGTAGGCACTGGTCCCACCCCAGGGAGCCAGCCCTGCCTTTATTCGTGGAAGAAAGAGCCACATCTCTGACTCCAAAGACTTCTTGGTAGGAGAGCTACTTTGGGCAGCTAGAGCGTTGATCCTTTCCACTGCAAAATGGGTCAGCCAGAGGCTAGGAGGCGCTAATGAACTAATATATGCAAGAGCAAGCACTTTTTGATGTGTAAGACACCAAACAAATATCAGGTTTATTATAATAATGGGCTATAGAAATGTTTATGTCTTATTTTTTT
>NW_005314167.1:0-951 GCF_000412655.1 Myotis brandtii
CTTTTTTTTTTTTTTTTTGCTACTTTTGTAGGTCAATATGATAAATTTCAACAACAGGTATTAGTGACTATTGAGATACCAATGCTCTGGTAAAGGGATGTCAATTGTTACTGGTGTTTGTAGTAAACAATGGCAGTGTGTGTGCCTAGAGAATTAGGGACATTGTCTTGCTCAATCAGTTTGCAGTCAATGAGCCCATCAGCTAAATCTGATGGACTGACAGAGAACTCAAACTTGAGGAAGGGAGTGTAATACACTGACTAAGACAGTGTGTTGGTTTTCCCAGAGCAGTCAGATGAGAGAGGGCATCCAGCCAAGTCCAGAGATTCAGGCCAGACTCCAAATGAGCTCAATCTAACAAGACAATATCTCTTGTTTTCAACCCTGGGCAAATTATAAAAACAAGAGGATGTGGCCATTGTGGTATATTTCCCCAAGCACCATTCATTTAGCTGGGGCTTGAGCAGCTGCATAATACCAAGGGCAAACAGTGGAGCGAGGACCCCAGCCCTCATCCCACAGCCAGGACTTAGAAAGATCCACAGTAAATCCAGTGACCTATTAGTTTTCCTCATTCAGCCAAGAGATAAGAAATAGAGGACTTCTCTCCCATCCAAAATGACATTCTGATCTAAATCCTAGTTCCAGATCTGATTTGGACAAGTGTTTTAACCTCTGAATACCTCATTGTGGAAATAACAGTTTTTTAAAAAGCCCTATGTCACTTATTTAATTGTGCAGAACCAATGACACAACATATTTAAGAGTGTTTGTCAATTTCAAAGTGCTATGTAGAGGTAAGATAGGATTGTGGTTAGGCATCTTCCAAGAACATTGGGTTTCTTTTGATCCCTCATCAAACACTGATTGATACCTACTGTGCCAAAAATTGTTCTCAGTGACCCCAATGGACATCAATATCCTCCAGGAGCTTTCATTCTCACAGGGAGA
>NW_005314168.1:0-951 GCF_000412655.1 Myotis brandtii
GGTCTGAATTCTCACAAAAGTAGCATTCATTTCCAAAAATGCAGTCTGTTTAGAGAATATGAAATGCCAATTTTAGAAAATATTGTATTCTCAAGTACCTATTTACATTTAATCTCTCTATATATTAAGCATTAAAGGAAATCTATGCTGCATTTTTAACTTGGCAAATGAGGCAATTTCATTTTAGAATTGCAACAAGTATTGAGTTTCAGATGAAAATATAAAGATTTCTGTCAGCATTACATCCTGCCATTCTTGATTAGATTATTCCCTGTTTGCCATTTTGGGCAAAAAGTTCATTTCAAAATAGCAATTGCCTTCCCAGGAAGAAAGAGAATATATTTTCCATAATTAAATAGTGCCTGCCAGGAAACTGAGAGTCTCTGTAGAGACTGTTGAGGGAAACATGTCAGCTAGTCTGACACACGCCCTTTTCTAAACTTTGTGAGATTATTCAGAATACTTTCTTCACTCAATGGGCTGGTTCTTTCTTTGCCAGATGTCACTTACAAATCTGCATTTTCCTATTTGATACCTCTACTAAGAGTACAGGAAGCTCAATAGGGCAGTAAAAAGAAAATTTTAAAATCATGCAATATTAATAAAATATAAACAATCCTTATCTTTGAATGTCTAAAGCACCTAATTGGAAAGAAAGAAAACCCCATATGAATTTAGTGGATCACAATCATGCATAAGTCAGGTTGAAACAGATTACTGGGTGCTACCTGTCTCCAGAGATTTTGATTCATTGTGTTGGGGGTGCGGCCTGAGAACATCCTTAACTCATTATTTTAAATTGCTATTCTCCCTCTTTCTCTCTTCGCACCCTACCCCACCAATCTCCCTTTCCTGCTTTAAACAGGGTGTCCCAAAAGAATGGATACACATTTTGAATAATTATTAATTCAAATTCTGAAAAGAAAGAAACATCAATTGAGCTATCAGCTG
>NW_005314169.1:0-951 GCF_000412655.1 Myotis brandtii
CTCTCTCCCTTCCTCTCTGAAAGCAATAAAATTATATATTAAAAAAACAAAAAGAGTGGGGGAGCAGATTGGATGGGGTCGCCCTAGGACTTCGGGAGGGGCCACTGAGGAAGTCAGGGAAGCGGTCAGCAGGCCCCAGGTCTGGGCAGCGCGCCCTCATGGTCCCCGTTCCCTACCTCGGAGCAGGAAGAACGGGTGTTTCGAAGACACGGCAAACACTGGCTTCCAGGGCACCGCCAGGTGGTAAGGCCCTGGGGGCGCGAAGGCACAGACGACGTGAGGCCGGGCCACGTCCAGCAGGAGCACGGAGCCGTTCCTGCAGAAGGTCAGCACCTGGGGGCAGCGGGATGGGCATGGGGTTCTCTACGGGGCCCTCACCCAGCGTGGGACACGAGACGCCGGGCAGGAAACGGGAAAACAGAGAACCGACGTGCTCCGGGGCACGCGGCCTGGGACCCAGCTCAGGGCAGTGGCCTGGGGACTCGTCTGCTGTACCCACTGAGCTGTGAGCTCCGGCACGTGATGGCCTTCAGAGAGGAGGCGGCGTGAGCCCTCACTGCAGAGGATGAGAGGCACCAGGAACCTACCATGCCAGGCAAGGCCGGGACGGGGGCCATGGCGCAGAGAGCCTCCTCCGGGTGCTTGACGGGCCTGTGGGCACCGGACGGACAGACACTCATCCTCTCCTCTCCCAGGCGTGCATCCTGAATAAACGCTTGCAGATAAGCAGCAAGAGATGTGTTGGGGACTCTTCATAGTGGCAGAAACTGGGAGCAATGCAAGTCTCCATTGGGAGAACGTGTTAGTAACTGGTGTGTGCACCGCAGAACACAGCGCAGCGGTGGGAATGAGGCCCGCAGCCGAGCGCGGCATCCCGGGCACCCTCATGAACATGCAGAGCAAGTTACAGAATAAATAGCATTGAAATATAAGTGGGAGGATGCTTAGACC
>NW_005314170.1:0-951 GCF_000412655.1 Myotis brandtii
ATCAATGACCACATAATAGGTACATATACTAGCCTGAACCCAAATGCGAAGATACTTTATATTAAAAAAATAAAGCACGAAAAAAATGAAAATTAAAAAATTAACAACTCACTATCCAGCAAAAAAGATAAAAGCTACATAAGCTGAAAAGTAGCACGTATGAACAAGTAGAGCAAGCAGTTATGCATGTTTGCCTGTTGAAGTGTCCTGTGTATCAAAAAGTTAAAATACTATGCTTGGGTAAACCTTGCGGCACTAGCACTAAGACCAAAGCAGAGTAAAAAGGCTCAAACTAGATTCAGCTGACCAGTAGTAATTTGAACACATGATTTTCCAAGGCTATAACAATGACAGTTGGTCATATAGTTTATCTGACCAAGTAAGACCCTTACAATGATCCCTTAACTTTCCCAAATTGAAAAGTCACTTAAGCATTTTGTTTATAACACACTTACGTTGACTGCCGGTTATTGACTGTAGAGCAAGTCCTATGGTAAAGAAAACATTTAGATGTATAATTGTAAATGCAACCAAAAAATATATGACTGGGACTAAGAAAAACCAGATTTTTATACTGCACCATGTTATTTTATAACTAACTGTAAAAATAATCAGCTTCACTCATGAATCTAGTTTAAAACAAGGCATGACCTTTAGATTATAACATAAAAGTTATAAACCCATGATTAGAAAAAGAAGTAAACAAAATTTTTGACAGTTCTTGATACATAATGCCTAGATTACAAGCACTTTAAACCAAGCAGCAAATTGTTATAATATATAAAGTCTAAGGTCATGAAGTCAAACTTCCATGGAAAGTTTGAGCCTTTTTAGCAATATTAATTACCTGACCAGCACTCTATTCTCCTTGCACATCCTATATAATAAAACCCTAATATGCAAACCACCCGAAAGGTAGAACGACCAGTCGCTATGACATGCACTGACCAC
>NW_005314171.1:0-951 GCF_000412655.1 Myotis brandtii
CTTGAAAAGGACACCGTTTTACAGTCTGAGAGCTGAAGCGAGAAGGCAGAGCATCACCTTGTTGGACTTCAGCGGAGTGTTTTGTTTTCCCATTAAGCCTTTGCTTAAGATGCAGGTGAGATGAATGCTACTGGCTTTGTTGACTTTTAGCATCAGTGTAATTTGGTTCTCGATAGAATTTTCCAAAGTGGAGTCCACTTGCCATTGTTATCACATGGCAGGAACAGACTGCAGAAGGAGTCCTGGCCATCACTTCTATCTTCCTGGCTTCTTTGATATTTTTTTCTAACCTGTCCTTCCAGACTCAGCCCTCTGGTGAACTTGGCAGTGTTGTCATGAATATGGTAGGGAAGCAGGCTGCTGTTCCAGTCCTCTCTTTCTGCCCAGGCCTGTGCAGATTGTGGAAAAGGAGTTGAATTTAATTCATAAATGCAAGTTTGAGTACGGTTGATCTTGCGCTTATTTAGTAACACTGTGATTGAATTGAACTACAAGGTCATTGGAATCAGATCATTTGTATCATTTCACATGTTATTCTAATAATAGTACAAATGGAGTTAGATGCTGTTTGCCAATCATCCGTCTTATTGATGTCACTGAACAGAACGCAGACACACAAAGGGAATTATGTGGCATTTCAGCTTTGATGTCCTTTGAAAAAGGAAGGTCTTTCCAGAAATGTAAAAGACAAAGGGCTTACAATTTCATCTAGTTCTGCCTGGTTTGAGAGCATCCTTTATAATTCCCAAGATAGCTACTAAAGCCTGTGGAAATCTGGGTTTGAATTTTTCAAAAACTTTTAAACCAATTCAAATGTTTATCCTCTTAAAATCCAATTCCTAGTTTTGTAGATTAGAAATACTTGCTATGTTCAAACTATGTCTTAATTCTTTTTTAAAAAATTAAAATTCTTTATGGTTTAAAGTATTACATAAGTCTCCTTTTTCCCCC
>NW_005314172.1:0-952 GCF_000412655.1 Myotis brandtii
GAGGTCAGTGCGTGGCTAGGGTGCCTGTTCTCCCTTCCCCTCCTCGGCTCCTCCTCTCCCTTCTTTCCTCTCTCTCAACCTCACTGCTCTCCCCTCCTCCCCTTCCCTTCCTTCTTTCCCTTTTCTTTCTCTCCTCCTTCACCTTTACTTCTTTTCCTAGCTAGATTCTGCAATTCAGAGAAGCTAACTACCAGTATTTCTTTCTTATAAATAAAATGAGACAAATAAGCCATTTCTGGACTTTTACTTGTGGGTCTAGAATTTAGCTCATGTGCACGTTGATATTTAAATCTTAATATTTAAATCACCATTAAACTGGTCCCTTGCCTCAATTGATCTAAGTGTTTTTAATTTCTATCTTCTTTCAGATAATTGGTTTTCACTGTTTGAAAAGTGATGCCCAAGTGGCCAAGAGGACTCAAGTGTAAGCATGGGTGAAGGGATGCTACACTGTCTGCTCACACTGAACTTGGGCAGGGCCCTGGCCGGCTCCTCCAGACTGTTCCTGCTCACCTTGCTTCAGACCACGCACGATTCCATTCTAAAGGAGGTGGAAACAGAATCCCCACAAACCTCTTTCTATGTGCTGAGCTTGGAGGGAGGTAGGCCAACTCTCCTGGTCTCTTTGGGCCTGTGTGCACTTCTGGATCATAGTCCTCCAAATCACACTATCATTTAAATACCTGTTTGTTTCTCTTCTCCCTTACTAAACCCTGAACCTCAAAAGCTGGACCTTGTTCTATTCATGGCTTTATTCCAGCACCTAACACAAGAGTGGGCACAAAGCACTTAGTGAATGACTGAAGAGCAAGTATGTGTGTGTCTTAAAGGTGTGGGTAGAGATGTCTACTGCTACACTACTTTGAGAGAAAACTTTGGACCATGTGGAACTGGTGTTATTTGTCAGACGTGTGTATACAGCAGACCAAGCCTTGGGGGAATTTGTTGTAGC
>NW_005314173.1:0-952 GCF_000412655.1 Myotis brandtii
CCCTGGGAGGGGAGGGGACATGCCCCAGTGTTGAGCTGGAACCCACCTTGCCTATGGGTCTCTGTCCTCAAAGAATATTCCCCGGGGCCCACAGCCTGTCTGTAGAAACCAGAGGGCAGACAGAGCCTGCAGCCCTGGCGTCTCGCCTTCCTGTCCTGTGTGGCCTGGTATCAACCCCCTCCCCCATGCTGGGCTCTCCTCTGGACATGTCCCTGCTCTGAGGACTGGGATGGTGTCTCGTCAGCTTCGCTCTGGGCCAGGTACTCTGGGAATGCCTTCTCCTCTATTCACTGCTTGGTGGGGCCGGCCCAGGGACAGAAAATTGGATACGAGCGTCTGCTGTGTGACCACAGGCCAGTCTTTCCCCGCTGGGCCTCATCTGTACAATGAGCGGCTGGCACTGCAGTGGTGTCTCCCGGGGTGTGGTTCATTAGACCACTGGTTTCTGGGAAAAGGCCATACATGGCAACCAAAATAGAAGTTGCTTGGCTAACAAGTTTGGGAAATGCTGGAGGGAACTGTCAATTCGATACCTTTACTGCAGGCTTTCTCGGGGCTTTCGTAAGCCAGTGGGCACCATGGATCTCCAAGAGGGAAAATAAGTGTCGTATCCCAAAAATCCGGGGGGTTGGCCACCTGCTCCATGTCCTGCCCTCTGCCGGCCTCCTCCTCTGCTAGGGAGGCCCAGCAGCTGAGAGCCGTAAGTTTGGTTGGCTGCTAGGAAGCAGCCCTGTGCTGAGCCGAGGCTGGGTGTCTCTGGGTGAAAAGCCAGCCCCTGCGCCGGGCTCTGAGGAGGTGGGGCAAGCTGGCCCTGACCTAGGGAGCTCCCAGGTCCCCAACCCTGCCTGGCCATTCTGCTCCATGTCCCAGGCCCTGTGACCCTGGAATGCCCTTCGTCGCTCTCCTCGCTCCCACAGCTTGGCTGACTCCTCTTCCTTGAATACGGTCCCTT
>NW_005314174.1:0-952 GCF_000412655.1 Myotis brandtii
TTGTGTTCTTTATTTATCAAAACCTGGAAAACTTTTTAAAAACTCTTCTTCATTAGTTGTAATTCTGTTAATATCACCCTAAAATTTTTAATTTATACGTCTGGTGAACTGTTATTTTATGCATACCATTTTATGACTGCCAAATTTACATAGTGAGTGTATATTTGAACAATAAAACATGACACTTTAATTCAAATCATTTTTCATTCAGCAAGAATGTAAACTTTTGGTGATTAATTATTAATGTTATTCAGAAAGGGTATAGGATTGATATCATTTAGAAGATTTGCATATTTAAGACCTTATTTTTTCCCCTCCCCATGAATAGTGACTTGGCAGTGTATAAAAATCAAATTGCCAGTTCACCATCTTGTCTTTTCTAGATGACGCACTCTTTTATCTCCTGGCACTTATTTTTCTTTCCTTTGAGGTAACTTATTTCTCACCTTGTTCTGTTGGATTTTTTATTTTTGTATTCTACTCATAAATGCATCCAGCAGGTGTCTTGTGGGGTTCCGTCTTATAGTTTTTGCCTGTTATTATTGGAATGTGTTAGCTTTTTTAATCATCATACTTGGGTACTTTCCTTAAGCTCTCTTTTTCTTTTAAATGCAGTCTTTATTGTTTGTTCTGATTTTCCTGTGTTTTGTCTCAGTAGATATGCTTTTAACTCTGAAGTTAGGTTTTTATTTTCTATTCCTTACATCTAATTTTCTACCATGTTGTTTTCATTTCTTCATATTATTTCTTTAAATTCTGAGAAAAATCTCTCAATTCTGTATTTCGTAGTCTCTGCCCCATCACAGATTAAATCTTCATTGATGTTAGATCTGCTTTTTTACCTCTAGTGAGGATTTCAGTCAGGTTTTTCAAACATCAGTGTCCCTAAAATCCCTTTCTATCTCCTCACTCACCTTTTGTGTCTTGACCCGAGGGTCTATACCCATCTTTA
>NW_005314175.1:0-952 GCF_000412655.1 Myotis brandtii
ATCCACTGAGCCAAACCGGCCAGGGCTGATATAACTTTTGAAGCTTTTATCACATATAACATTTAGAAGGGAATAACTGGAGTTTAATTAGCATTGTAAAACAAAAAGTTCATATTTACTGAGTATCTACTATGTTTCTGGCAGTATATTAGTTTCTTTATCATTATAATTCTTGAATATATGATGTTATTTGTATTATTTTATTCAGATGCCAAGAATGACTCACAAAGCTAATTGACTTACTCAGAATCACACAGCTATTAGTATGCTAAGTCATGGAGCTAGAATTCCAACCCATTTTGTCTTATTCAACTGTTAGACCTTGCTGACTCTCTTATCATTATTCAAAAATAAGCATTCTTAACATTGAAAACTTTCAGTTTGCTGAAGTTAATACCTCAAAATTCAATCCCTGCCTCATTATGTCAATATGAAAATTAGCTGATTGGCTATGATAGCAATAGTAGCTAAAGTTTACTGAGTAATTAATAGGGGTTAGGTTCTCTACTCTGTATTTTGATGTGAGCTATTTAATTTAATATTTATAGCTGCCATTTGAAGAAATAAGTAACTGTTTCTATCCCCATTTTACA
Source organism: Myotis brandtii (assembly GCF_000412655.1). Taxonomy (NCBI): domain Eukaryota; kingdom Metazoa; phylum Chordata; class Mammalia; order Chiroptera; family Vespertilionidae; genus Myotis; species Myotis brandtii. The sequence goes on from NW_005314175.1 coordinate 594, forward strand.
GATATTGCAACTGAACCTTAAGAAGGCAAATATGTTATACACAACTAGCATGTAGCAGAAATGTGATTTAAATCCAGGTATGTCTGGTTCTAACACTATTTACCACTATATTGTATTTCCCCCACAGTATCATGAATTATATATAATTTAATAATTTTTGTAATGAGTAAAACATATTTTAAGAACTGAGAGACATTTCCAAACCTGAGATAATCTAAATAATTAATTACTAATAAATGGAAAATGCTCAAATAAATATTCTATGGGCTTCACATTTGTGTTCAACTCAAGATTAAATGTACATTTATATAATGGAATACTTCTCAGCCATAAGAAAAGATGAAATACTGCCATTTGTG
>NW_005314176.1:0-952 GCF_000412655.1 Myotis brandtii
CTTGGTGTGTGTGAGTTTTTCTGCCGTCTTCCTTCTGAAATCACAGTTCAGCGTTATCTCCTGATTTTATTGAAACACCTGAAGATAAACTGGCTCACTTTCCTTATGTTTATGTTAGCATTATATTCAAGGGTCATGAGTTAACAACAAGAACATGCTTCCTTAGTATTTCCTCCCAGAAAGAAGCAGCTGCAAGAATCCAGGTTCTGGTGGGATCCAGGAGAAGCTGGTGGTCAGGGGGCAGTGCCTTAGCGTTGGACTCAAATCAAATTGAGCTAGAACCTGGCTACATGCCTCAGGTGCTGTGAAAGTCTTTGGAGATTTCTTTGAAAATTCTGGTCAATTTTGGTTAAGGAGTGGTTTTAATACTGCCATACTCAAGTATGATCCCTGAACTGATCAGTCAGCCTGGGAAAATGATCTGTGCTAATGGTGGTCTGCCACTTACGTGCTTATAAGATGCTGTTGTATTCATTACCCCATTGGATCCTTGGGATCCTGGGAGGTTAATTTAAATAAAAAAATACATTTTATCAGGTCCATGGGGCAGAGCTGCTGTTTCATCGCTTCTATCCACTGCTGTTGTCCTGCAGGGGAGGCAGCCTGAGGTCAGTCAGGACACTGGATTTGGGCTCAGACCTCGGACCCACCGCTCTCTTTCTCCTCTCTCTCAAGTCATTTCCACTTTTTAAGCTTCAGTTTCCTCAGGCACTAAATGGATAGAGAAATTATATTTGCTCGGCCAAATGTGAAACATAGATGAGACATTAATTACTCACTTAGTTCTTTTGTCCACAAGCATTTGTCCAGCCCCAGCCAAGAGCCCTGGAGGCTCAGAGTCCTGGAGGAGAGAAGCACCTGGGAGGGGAGTGTGACCCATCAGTGCAGGTGCCGTACGCCACCTCTGGAGGCCCTTCGGATTTTTATGTCTCACCCTTCCCTGAAAAAAAAA
>NW_005314177.1:0-952 GCF_000412655.1 Myotis brandtii
AAAGAAAAGAAAAGAAAAGAAAAGAAAAGAAAACCTTCTTAACCCCACTGCACCCTCCAGCTGACTCCTCATTCTCTGCTTCTCTTCATAGTAAAACTCTTGGAGGGCATTATTATCTCCAATTCTCCCATCCTCTCTGAACCATTCTGATCAGCCCTTGTCCTCATCACTCCACAAGGGCACCGAAGTCTCATAGGATGCAATGGTCCAACATCCTTCTTGACCTATCAACTCTCTCTGACACAGACAATCCCTCCTGTGCATCCTCCCTTGAAACCCCTTTTCCTCTGGCTTCTGGAACTTCACACTCTCCTAGTTTTCTTCCTGTTTCACTGACTCCTCCTTCTCCCTTCTGTCTTTTCTACAGCCCCCTGCTCACCTTCCTGACCTCCACCACCCGGAGGGCCCCGGGGCTCAATTCACGGACCTCCTTTCTGCTCTAGCTTCACCTTCTCCTTTGGTGACAGCATCCAAACCAAATTGATATCTCCAGCTTCTCCCCTCAGCTCCAGGCTTGTCTATCCAAATCTCCATTCAACATCTCGATCAGAATGTGCCCAAAGCATCTCACATGCAACAAGCCCCAAACCTAACACTTGACCTCCATTCCCCGAACCTGTTTCTCCCAAATTTCCCCCATCTAAGTAAATGGCAACTTCATCCTTCCTGTTGTTCAGGCTCAAAACCCCAGAGCTAGCTAGCCTTGTCTCCTCTCCTTTTCTCATACCCACCTCTTCTCCCAGGCAAAGCCTATTACCTCTACCTTCCACATATATCCAGAATCAGACCACTTTTCATTCTTATGAAGGATGTCACTCTTATGAAGGAAGGAAGAGAGAATAAAATATTTCAGAGAAATTTAGAATATCCGTACAGAATATTTCTGGTAGAGTAGACCAGAAGCCGATGACAGTATTGCTTCTAGAGCAGTGGTTCTCAACCTTCCTAATGC
>NW_005314178.1:0-952 GCF_000412655.1 Myotis brandtii
CTCTAAGAAGCCTCAACTTTAGGGAAAACTGTTGTCCTTTCTGTGTTTCCATATTCCGTTGGAAATACCTCTAGAATAGCACTTATTGCACAGTATTATAAATCCTGGCTTAAATTTTTATCTTCCTTATTATCATGTGAACTCTTTGAGGGAAAAAAATGGTATTATATTGATTTTTGTACCTGCAGATCCTCATAGCACCATGCACGTGTAGCGGACATTCATGTATTTGTGGAATGAAAAACAGATGTTCAGTAATGAAAAACTGAGATAATGTATTTTAATTTATTATATCTTTTAAAATCTTCCTAACAACACTGTGTGATAAATATCATTATACCTATTTTTCAAATGAGGAAACTAGCTCAGAGATTAAGCCAAAAGCTCCGGTCACAAAGCCGGTAAGTGGCAAACCAAAAACTAAATTCCAGACCTTCTGATATTAGTCTAGTATTCTTTCTAGTAGATCAGGCTACCCTCCTAAATATTCAATTCATTGCCTGAACCCTTTGATTGCACATTATTCTTTTGTGGCTCTTATCATGTATCTATCTTAATATTAAACTGTGTACTTGTCTCAACTCCTCGTTAGACTGTAAATTCCATGTTGGTGAAGAAGGATTACTTGCCTTAGTATCTCTTGCTCTGCCTGGCACAGTGCCTTACACATAGTAGGTGCTCATCAAATGGGACTGAATAGATACCTGGAGAGCACTAGAATGGTCATTTTGACAGGCCAGTTCTTGTTCAACCTCCGAAACCTCCAGCAGATTCCGCTCACCGACCAACCGAGACAGCTCTCCAACAACTGTCACGTGCTTTGATACAGTCCCAGACATCTTCTTGAACTGTGGGTAATTCTCAACAAAGGCCTGCCACGGGAAAAACATCAATTGGGGGTTCTGTTATTTCTTGACCAAGGATAGGCATGTATGAAGGGGAAAAAAAATCA
>NW_005314179.1:0-952 GCF_000412655.1 Myotis brandtii
TATATATGAGCCTGTTTCTGAGAAATGGATCTGTTCCCCACTGTGCTGAGCCTGCAAGGCTGAGGTCCAGACCTTGACATGTCATAAGTTAAACACATCCAAGTGATGAAGTGATGGTCAAGCTGTGATGAGTTTTCTTGGCACCTAGGCCCGCTCTCTTTGCCACAGACATCAACGACCCACCCCACTTTGTCCCTGCATGTGTTAGCAAAACTAATCAGCAGTCTATGAGATAATTTCTACCTACAATATTTCACTTATTTTCATCACAGTATCACACACACACAAAAATACTTTTAGTATAATTTCACTAATAAGAAAATTGAGGTTCAGGAAAAGTATAATGATTTGACAAAAGTCCTGAAATTAATTGGAGACCACAAGCAACTAGTTTTTCCTAAATCCTACCTAAGTGCTTTTTCCTTTATTCCCCTCTCATTCTTTCAGAACTTAACAATGAACCTACAACCATGGTGTATCAGAGTTGTATAGCTTTGGAAATCTGTTCCAGAAATCAACTTGTAATTGATTTATCAAGTTCATTGAATCATCACAGTGCTTTTTTGTTTATTATTTCTCTGATGATTAAATGCAATAGAATTCTCTGATGTGTCTGTGTCTTAATTGCTTTGAGGCTCATTAAGTGGAGCATTTGTCATTGTTTCATGCAGCCTAGATGAAAAAATCATCATTTGGAAATCACACGACAGGCTAGTGGAGTGTCAGAAGAACACTACCATTATCATCAATGTTTTCTTGGCGGTAATAACAGACCATTTTAGGTTGGGCATCAAATGGATCCTTGATATTCAGGACCAATGTTAAAATTATATCCTGCCATGCACATATCAGATACTTCCAATATATACAGGGTGTCCCTCCAAAATGTATACACACTGTAAAAGCTGATAGCTCAATTTTGAAAATAAAGTATATTTTAATAAACACTGCC
>NW_005314180.1:0-952 GCF_000412655.1 Myotis brandtii
ATATAAGATATTCCTATCATAGGAAGAAAGCACAGAACTTGTGGAACAAAGACGTTTTCTGCTAGATTTGCACAAAATGTCAAGATATAAAGCTGCCCTTTTATAATATGAGCTCAGACTCTTCCTATATAATAGTGTCATGCTTTGTTTTGTATTACCTCTAATCCCAGGTAGGAGCAGAAATGGTTGAACACATATTATCCTAATTTGGCCTGTTGGTGAAGTTTACATCAATAATGTTGACTGCAAAATACAGATTTGATTATTTTAACTACTATGTTGGACGATCTATTAACAACAACAACAAAAAAAGGTTCTGTTTCCTTGGCTAGATACACAGATTTATGAGAAATTCCAAGTTATTTAGTTATTTCTCATTTAGTTATGGCTATTACAGAGGTAATTGATAATTTAATGAGGATAAGGATGTTATACAATGTAATTCTTAAATGTATCTCTCATGATAGATATAGGGTGAGCAAAAGTAAGTTTACAGTTGTAAGTAAATACAAGAGATTACTCTTGTATTATTATTTATTAGGTATTGCATTATTTTCCACATGAACAACTATAAACCTACTTTGCCCCTCCCTGTATAAATGTGGTGACATTGTCAAAAAAGTGCCACAAAATATGGTGCAAATTCATCAACAAGGTATTTTTTTCCAACTATCATAGTAAGAATATTAAACAAAAATATTATCATTTTTTCTTCTTGCCATTAACATTCTTATGTCCATGCTCATTTTTACCACACATTTTTGTTATTGTTGTTTATTATAATGTATATTTTGCTTGGTTTAGACTTAGAAGCCAATATATTGCTAAGTCACCTTCAGAAACTATTCCTTTTTAACCTGACTTTACCTTTAGTAAAATTTCTTAAGAACACCTACTCTTATTCAGCCCGTTTTGAAGTAGGCAGTTCAACACTACTGCCTAGGTCAGCGGT
>NW_005314181.1:0-952 GCF_000412655.1 Myotis brandtii
AAAAGAATGAATATATACTAAAAGTATTATTTCAAGGAGAGTAATAATTGGGGGAAGGTTGAATTGGAGGAAAGAGAATATTGCTCTGGTCTATTTAACACTATGGATCTGAGACATGGCCTATGGAGTAATAGGATCTGACTTAGGTCATATCATAGCAATGGTACTTCAAAAGGAGGTATAGAAGGAAAGGAATAATTAATAGGATTTGAAGACTAATTAGGTATGGGGAAGGAAGAAAGAAGAGAACTAAAGATGACTGGGTTTCCAACCTGGCTATTAAGAAATGATGGTAGTACTTTATAGTTTTCCTGCGTATAAAATAAGGTAATGAGAGTATTTAACTCATAGTAAGCACACATTTGTATTATTATTGTTATGAATATAAAATGTCTAGCACAGTGCTTGAATGCTTGTTGGTTTCTAGTAAAATAATTTTAAAATTGTTATGACCATATTCTTTAATTCACAATCCCCAAACCATTAAGCTCTGAAAATATATTTTTGATCAACTGACTTGAAATCTTTTAGTAGCATGACCTTTCCTGAACTCAGGAATTTTTTTATTTTATTTACTGTGTAGATAACAATATGTTTTACTCCCTGAATATTAATATGTTTAGGGTAAGAGAAGATATTTGCTTCAACTTCATGACCTTGATTTGTCTGTTTTCCTGACTCAACTCCTTAGCATCTTTGTAAATACATAGCCCGCATCTTGTTATGTAGCTCAACCAAAGGAACAAATTTGAGTACTGACTGAGATATTCCTAAGCATTTTAAAAAATACTTGGTATATGTAACATATTACTTTCCTAATGTTTGAAAATATCTAATTTCAAATCATATACAGCTTAAGGGTTTTAGATATAGGATAGTGAACCTGTATTATTGTTGATGCAAAAACTAAAATAGAACTACTTTGAGGGGACAAAGAGTTCATTTTGGATAT
>NW_005314182.1:0-952 GCF_000412655.1 Myotis brandtii
TTATTTCTTTTTGGCTTCTTACGAGGCATTATCCTGTATGCTATTTGCTTATGAAGTTATTACACTTCCCGCAGTGAACCTGTGTTAAATAAATTATTGACAAAGACAATCTCAGTCTCTGAGCATAATTTTGCCTCCCAAAACAAAACAGTATCTCTGGTACATAGACACTTACATAATTTCTTGAGAAGAAAACTCTTGGTCAAGGCTGTTACAGCTCATTCTAATTATATAATGGCATTGGGGATGAGGATAATGTTATTAAGAACTGGAATGCAGTCCTTGTTCGTGGAATGGACTTAAAGGAATGGAAGTCTGTTTCAGTATGCAGAATAATACCGGGCTTATCTCTGGAGATGTTCTTATATGTCTTGCCATAGAGTTGGCCCAGAGTGATGAGTGAGAGAATGAAAATGGGGGAAAGATGTAAATTTTCAAGATGAAAGTGGGGCTATGCCACTCAGCATCCAAGAAGAGCAAGTCTTTGTATAAAGCTTCTTTCTCATCATCTCTGAAGCAGGACTACCTAGACAATAGCAGGAGAGTCAAGAAGAAGGAAAATTGCTAAGGTATGAATAGTAGACTTGCTTCTAGAGCCAAATCATGAGAAAGATGGGATCTAAAACTCTCAAAGCAAGGTTCACGTTCAAACTTTGCCACTTATTAGACAGATGACCTTGGAAAAAATGCCTCTTCTCTTTACAACTTAGTTCCCTCATGTAAAATAATGTGCAGATTCTGCCCCAGAGTCGTCATGATGATTAAATAAAATATTTAATAATATATTGTGTAGAATATTAGGCAATATGTGGCTGGGGGCAGGGGAAGTTTGGGTCAGAGTGTTAATCTTATTCACTCAGATCACACCAGAAAAATATATGTGTATTCTTAGCAGAAAGATGAAGGAATCATTGTTGTCTCTTTTACTTTCTTAGTCTCATCAGCTCCTGGT
>NW_005314183.1:0-952 GCF_000412655.1 Myotis brandtii
GAATAAGGAAGCAACAATGTGATAAGGGATCTGGACACATCAGTGATGTGCTGGCAACATCGCCTGCAGTGTGGCACCAAAATAATGGAAGGCAATTTGTGTGCTTCTTCTTGATTACTCATAGATAAAATCTTTCAACAGCAAGAAAAACTACATACAGAGAAAGAATAACAATCCTTTATGTGATATCCCGTCATTTTAGATCTTGAGCCACCTTTCTTTATATTTTCCTAAAATATTTATGTATGACTGGATTTTTCAAACAAATTAAAATTTAGCCTTGACAATAATATTTATTTAATCTTGGGTTCCATCACATATATTGATGAGAAAGATCACTTCGATAAATATATGGGTTGGACGTAACCTGTGCAATTATTCCCCAAGAAGTTGGGGATAGAATCGTGAATAAGTCACACAAGATTAGCAGAAAACTGCCGATTTTACTCCAATGTTTCTTAATTACCATAAAATAAAAGTGGATTACTTATGATAACACAGAATAGCTGGAAAGGACTTTGAGAATCTGCCCACCTGTCCATCCTTCCTTCCTCCCTCCCTTCTCTCCTGCTTACCTTCCTTCTCCTTCCTCCCAATCCTCCTTTCCTTCTTCTCCTCTCCTACTCTCTCTTTCTTTATCTCTCTCTTCCTTCCTCTGTCTATAAAACAAGAAAAAGTTTTCCTAATCATCTATATCCTCTTCAGATTTTACAAAGGACCTAGACCCTAGTAAGTGACCAATAAACACAATATATTGCTGGTTGATCAAATTTGAAGGCAATATAATGCTAAATATATCCATTTTATATCTATTGCCCAGCACTCCTCTGGAGAGATATCATGATTATCAGATGCTCATATAGCTAATGGTGAGAGAGTTAAAAACAGAACCAAGGTGCCCTAATTTCCAGCTTTATCCCCCCCCCCGCCCCGCCAATTTGAATGAGAAAAA
>NW_005314184.1:0-952 GCF_000412655.1 Myotis brandtii
GGTATACATACATATACCTTACATACATATGTAGCAGCCACATTCAGCCAGATTGCCTTTATTCCCGTGCCTAAGCCAAGCTTGCTATGATTGCATTATTTGCAACTTCTGCAGAGAAATGCATCAACATAATATTAAGTTATTAAACAATGGTGACTAAATATACTTTAAAAGCCCATAAGACAGCCAGACATAAAAGCAGCTTGAAATTTAAGGTATGAGGCGATCTTAACATTTTGACAATGATTGTTAGCATAAAGCAGAATTCTAAAGTAGTTTAGTGAGAACGTTTCTCCTGTATCTGGGGCACACCACACCTACATAAACACTGCAGGCACACAATGGAGAAGCGGCATTTCTGTCTTTTTTCACAGACACTTGGCCACAGGAAAAGGGCTTGTTGGTATAACAATGCACACCCAGAATAACTGGTTAATGTGATTTAACAGGTGTAAACAGATAATCTGAAACTAAACAAACATGGTTTGGGAAGAGCTGGCTTGACAATAGCACAGAAATGAGAAAAAGAGCAAGGGACTCAATTGACCATAAGCTCAACCAGAATCCAGAGGCAGGTCTCTCTCTTTAAAACTGACACCTTCCTGAGCCACTTTCACCTGAGTCTGTGACCCAAATCAAGGAGAGAAATAGCTGTTCTCCCCTCTGTGCTGCTTGTTTACTATCTGGGAGCCTCAGGGTCTGAGCTGCCAGATACTCCTTGCCAAGCAAAGTAAGTAAAATGACTTTATGAGAACCTCATGCTGTTACCTCTTGTAAATGTGGTAAAAAATAAAGTGCAAGACTTCTAGTCACTAAGAATTTTGTTGTAAAATAACTTGTGAAGATGCAAAGTCAAAAGTGCAGGAAATTCTGATACCTCCACACCAGCGATTTTCAACATTTGTCATCTCATGTCACACATAAACTAATTACTAAAATGCTGTGGCACACC
>NW_005314185.1:0-952 GCF_000412655.1 Myotis brandtii
CCCACCCCACCCCCGGCAGCAGCAGCGGGGAAGGAGGAGAGGCAGGGCCCTTCCTGCACTCGGCACACAGACACCGAGGAGGCACCTGCCTGTGAGGCTCTGGGTGCTGGGTGACAGCGTGACTACAACAGAGACCCCGCCCCTCCGTGGCTCACCCTCTAGAGCAGGGTCGGCAAAGGTTTCCAGTGAAGAGCTGAGCGAAGAGCTGAGCGTAACTATTTAAAGCTTCCCGGGTCACGTGGTTCCTGTTGCAAGTGCTCAGCCCTACTGTTGATGGGCGCAGACAATGAGCAAATGAGTAAGCTCGGCTGTGTTTGAATAAACTCATTTGCAGAAACAGGTGGTGGCCGGGCTGGGCGTGTGGGCTGCAGTTGCGTCTGCTCAGGGGACCCAGGCTGGAGAAGGAGCTGCTCTGTCTCTATGGTGGAGCCAGTCCCGGCCCAAAGAACGGAGCCTCACCCTCTGGGAGCTCAGGGTTTTGGAAAAGCAGCAGGTTCCAGCTCAGGGCTTGCTCTCTACCCTTCTCTCGCCTTTGCTCAATGCTTTCCTCCTTTCTACGAGCTTCACAAAGGGGCCTGGGGCCTCCTTCTCCAAATCCCTTGGAGCCCAAGGCTTTCCTTCTCCACAGCGGCTGCTCAGCCCCCACAAAGGGCTAAGGAGCTGGAAAATCAGCTCCCCACATCCTCTTCCCCTGTGTTCTGTGGCCCCACCTTCTAATCCTTGCCTGGCAGGGAGCTTCCTCTGCCTTCCTAACTATGGCCAAGATTCACCTCCTCCAGGATGCCCACCCAGGTTGTCTCCTGGATTGGGTCTTTCCTGTATCTGGGTCGTTCTGAATCAGTTTACAGTGGCACTTGTTTTCTAATTAGATGGATGCCCCATCTCACCTATTAGACAACTCGTTCTCATTAGGGTGAGGGCAATATCTAGGCCAGCCAACAGTCGGCCACCC
>NW_005314186.1:0-952 GCF_000412655.1 Myotis brandtii
TCTATCTCTCCTTCTCCCTTCCTCTCTGAAATAAAAAATACATTTAAAAATAAATAAATAAATAACAAAAAACCCCTAGCCAGCTCTATGGTCTCAGCATCAGTTCAAGCCCATGTCCCCAGGCAGGTTCTGATGACAGTCCATTGGGAGAACCAGGGAAAGTTCTCATCAACACAGAGTGAGCTTTTCTTCTCTGTTCTTGAAGTAACAAAACATATTCTGGTGTGTGATGGAGAAAAGCCCAACTATGGTCTGCAGTGTTGTTAGAGAAAATTCCTTATGGTGAATAATAAACATTATTAAGAAAATAGTACAGGCTTCAGAAGGAATCCACTAATCTCAAAAAACAAAACAAAACAAAACAACCACCTAAAAAAGTCACATGGTGCTCATGAGGAAATCTGCCCAACATTTTTCAGGACTAAGTGACAAAGCCAGAACTGGAACTCAGGGTGGTCTGGAGCCAAGATCCCCACTCTCCCCAGATTGATGCAAGGAAAGGACCCAGCGGAGTGAGGCTGCTGCTCCTCTTTATTAAGGGCCTGGCCCACAACCGTTCTAGGCAAAGAGGCACTGTTCGTTCCAGCTTTACAACTGGTCTGTTCTCTTTCCCTCTACCTGACTTTACCGCCTCCTCCCTTTCTCCATCTGCTATCTTCCAGCCACAGTGGCCCTCCCGACATTTCTACTTGGATATCAAATGGGAATCTTGACATGCTGAACTGAACTCTTGATTTCCCTGCCCAAACGGCTTCTTCTACAGTTTTCTCAATCTCTGAAACAGCAACTCCATTTACTACCAGGCCAAGGTCCTTGGAGTCCTTCTTGATTCTACCCTCCTCTCTCCTCGAATCCATCAACAACGATTATGGCTTTATAAATGGGAATGTGCAACCCCTTCTTTTGAGTGCCCCCACTACTAACACCCAAGGATCAGGCTACCATTGCCTAT
>NW_005314187.1:0-952 GCF_000412655.1 Myotis brandtii
GAAAAAAAAAAAAAAAAAAAAAAAGGAAAGAAGATGATCACTAGACACTTTTAACCATCTATGGGCAGTGCTGGAAGAAAAAGTGGAAACAACTTAAGCAAATTGAAAGAGGATGAACATTTTCCTTATTTGAAATGAGGCCATTCAATTCTTTATGTCCAAATTCTTTAAGGATAAAAAGATTTCCTTTAATGATAAAAGTCACTGATTGATATCCTCCAGTAGGGATTGAAGTTGTCTTTTTCTACCCAAAGAAGATACCAAGATCTTGCAAAGTTTTCCCCATTGTACACTATGATTCTGGACACAACAGTGTGTGTGTATGTGTATATGTATGTATGTGTACATGTGTGTATGTATGTGTGTGTAGGATAGAATATAGCAGATAGGTTGAAAAAATAGACCAGAAGTCAAAAGTTATCTGGGAATTATTTGTGGCTCAATCATTTACCAGCAATGTGACCAGAAACAGTTCTGGCAGCATCTCTGATCCTTGATTTTTTTATCAGTGAATTAAAGCTAACAACGTCTGCAGTTTACCTTGCAGGGTTATTGTGAGGACTCGAGACACAGTGTGCCTAAAAGGATTTGTCCACCATAACACTGCTCCATCTGTGGTCAGCGTCAAAGACCCTCCTGATTCTGAAACCATGGCAAATGTTTGCTAGCTCTTCTTTACCGCATACACAAAACCTGCAATCTAGCCTGATTGCTCATAACTGAAAACTCTTCAGGTGACTATTCTGCAAAACCATAGTAAGTGAGGGATCAAAGGCTTGGGTTCTAGTCCTGGACCTGCAGGTGAATAGATGTTCACGCCCACACGGGATGGGACGGGTCACCTAGGAGAGCGCCAATGTCCCCCTGGTGCCTATTATACCTCCTGGAGCTGACATTCCTGGAGAACACATTAAGAATTGACTGGTTATAATTTTGAAGTAAACACTTGTTC
>NW_005314188.1:0-952 GCF_000412655.1 Myotis brandtii
AAAGGCAAAGGTGACAGGCAAAACTGACAACACGGTGGTAATCTTAAAGATGATAACATTAGCAACTGGTATTTATGAAGCAACCAGTACGTTTCCGGGACTGGGTGAAGTATTTTCATGTAATTAACTCATCTAGTCATCACAAGAACGCAATGATGTTGGTGATATCATTAAGCCTTTTTCAATGAGGACACAAAGGCTCAGAGAGGTTAAGTAACTTGTTTGAGGTCACCGAGCTAGTAAGTGGCGGAGCCAGGATTCAAACTTAGGTCTCTCCAGAACCAGAGACCACATGTATCATCCTTCCTCCATAATCCTAGAGCACTGTTTCCTTGGATCACACATCCTGGAGATAATCACCCACCCACAGACACGCAGTGACTGCACTTCAGTTGCTACATCACTGAACAAGCAGTTATGGTCTACTCTGAGCCACATCCTGTGCTCGGCACTGAAAGAAAGGAACGGATGACCCTTGACATCAAGAAGCTCACAGACGGCTGAGCAATTTCTCTTAAGTTCTCTCATGGGGGACCTCGCCTGAACTCTGAGGAAGTAGATACCATCAGAGGCAACGGCTACATTTTTTTCAAGGATAAAGCAACTGAAGATGGGAGAATGGAGACTTATCCGAAGACGTACATCTAGCCATATCAAAGCTGAAACTCAGACCAGGGAAGCCAAAATACCACAGCCTCTGAATCATCCCTGCTGGAAACGGCACACTCTGGGCGGAGGGAAGGCTCTCCCTGCGTAAGTCAGGATCAGTTTGCAGACATTTTGAGGAGCAGAAAATGCATGTCTCTGAAGGGCAGTGATCAATCATCCTGCATCTTAAGTGAGACCAGAATAGATACAAAGAGAATCATAACCATACATAAGTCTAACAGTCAAGGATATTAACTCGCCTCCAGAATATTTCTTCTTGAAACTCTAAGGACATGGTCCTAGA
>NW_005314189.1:0-952 GCF_000412655.1 Myotis brandtii
TTATTTCACTTAGCGTAATACTCTCCAGATCCCTCCATGGGGTAAAATTTTCTTCCATTTTATAGCAGAGTAGAATTCCATGGTGTAAATTATCACACTCTTTTATCCACTCATCTGCTGATGGCACTTGGGCTGTAAGCCAAGCCATCTATAGGCCACAGGGAAGCATCTATAATATCCAGGAGGGCAGGGACCTTGTGCTGAAGGTCAGGCTACAAGGTCAAAGCCAAACCACTGCTATGAGGCCATCTCATTCCAGGAGTAATTCTCCTTGGTCTTTCTAACAATCGCTGCAAATGTTTGTCTTAATGAAGACAACTCCGGAGAGCTCTGGGTTTAAGGACATTATCAAAAGTGCGCATTTGAAACATTATTGTTGACTAGAAAAAGTCATACCAGTTCCCCGGGACAGACTCAACACTTCCTCAGTGTGTCTCCTGGTTACTGACTCCACCCTGTCCCGTTCGCACACCCAAGAACTACTGGTGACGTGCTGTCAGCTCCTCGCCCTTCCCTCGGGCGACACAGAAAATGACACACAACATGAAAAGACCCAGAGGATTATTACACAATTTTAATTGAAAAGATTTAGTCGTGGACTAAATAGATGACATTGTATTCATTATTTTTAAAGGTCGGATTCATTAATGTTCAGCAAAGAAAGTTGATATGAATTTAAAAATTAGGTTTTAAAGAGCCCCATAGTAACTCAGGCTGACATTCTAAAGCATTGTGCGAAGTGCAGCCCTGATTTTACCCTAAACGTAAATAATAGGGAGAAGAAAAGGGTTCACAGAGACGGAACACTGGCGTTGTTCTTTGGTTATCACATTGGCAGGAAACACCCAAGTCTGATAAACTATTCTACCCCAGCAGCCAGACTCTTCAGAAGAAGCAGGGGAAGGGCAATGCCTTCCTGTCTGTCGCATCATCACTGGGGCAGGTCAGGCCC
>NW_005314190.1:0-952 GCF_000412655.1 Myotis brandtii
ATATGTGAAGCCAGGATTCTAAATTGGGTCTGCCTAACTTCAGAACAAAAACTCTTAACCATTGCACTAGAATTGTTAGTGAATTGGTTGAATGAATAGACCCATTTAAAAAATTAAATAGAGTAAACTATTAAAATATAAACTCTATTTAATGTTCCAAATAAATATAGGCCCGATGTTTTTAAATGTCAAAAGGAGTATTTTTTTCTCTGACTGTACAATATTTAAGGAATTTATATCATTTAGAATTGACATGTAAAAATAGTTTACATTAAAGATGTAAATAAAATGAGATTCAGTCAACCAAGTTGGACCGCTGATGGAAAGCATGATGAAAGGAATTTATGGTGCTTTATACATAGTAAACACCCATATTTGTTGAATGAAAAAAATTTGAATTAATAAACCATTCAATCAATGACCAAGCATTGAAAATCAGCATGTAAACTAGCTACTTTAGAATAGTCAATGAAAATGTATAACAACTCCTATAAAATACTTTTAATTAGACATACTATCAATAGTGTATATCATTGCAAGAATGAAAATATACATGAAGACGATGATCCCAACAAAATTTCCATTGTAGAATTATACCTGACATAAAATTTTAGAGTTAGCAGCTCCAGCATGTCATTAGTTTAAAACAGAGATGACTAATTCTAATTAACCATAACATAGTAGATTAATAAAATATAGCACTTATGTATAGTAAACTTGGTACATAATAGGCACTCATGAAATGTCAATTCTCTTCTCCCATTCAAAACCTTCCTATCCTATTCATTTAGTGAAAAGACTTCAACTAATTTTACCCTTCTAAAACCACACTTCTTCTAGGCCTTAAGTAGCCATCATAATTGTGAAAATCAGACCTGGCTTTCCCAGAAGTCTTCAGTTACATCAACAAGAGACAAAGGAGAGTCAGAATATTTGTGTTAATTTCTCTCCT
>NW_005314191.1:0-952 GCF_000412655.1 Myotis brandtii
GGAGAATCACTGTAGCTGAAGTAGGAACCCACCTGGATGTCACTGGTGAAAACATGTGGGGGGAGGCGTGTGGAGGAAGGACGAGGTGAGGAGCCCTCCAGCTCCCGCTCCAGCTCCCTGCCTGCGGTGGGACCAGTGGGGCTCCCTGCTTGCATAGCAGCTGGGCCAGCGGCTCCCTCTAGGGGAGCTTAACATTCCCCATAGAGATGCCACCTCACAGAAGACTGAAAGTGCCTCTTTGCAAAGACACGGGACACAGGACCCAACCGGAGCTGGGGGTCGGCACGGGGAGGCGTGTCACCTGATTGTAGACATTGTACTTGTTGGCGTGATTTTGGTGAAAAACGAGTTTCAGAAACTGCCCCTCGGTGTCCACATAGACCGACTTCAGCTCCCGCGCTCTGCAGCCCGTCTTCTCATTGTCGCAGAGGGAGACGTAGCTGCGAGGGCACAGCGCAGGCTCAGCTGGGGAAGTGCGGTCAGTGCAGCCCCTCCCACCTACACAGGGCTGGGCGAGTGCGGCCTCGTAGGAAACCCAGGGAGAGAGCCGGGGCGGGGGTGGGGGGGTCCGGGACCCACATCCGAGTGTGAGGCCCAGGACCCAGAGGAGGGGTGCTCAGGAGAGCCTCGGGCTTTCAGGAAGGGGTCCCGAAAGTGGCCCTCACACTCCCACCCTCCTGCTCACCCGAGTCTGCGGAAGCGCTCCCCCTGGAACGGGGGCAGGTACTCGGGCAGGCAGTGGCTGACGTAGAACTCCACCTTGCTGGGGATCATGTACTGGTGGGCCAGCAGCTGCAGCTTCCGGATGCGGCATCGCTCCACCATCTGCACCACGATCTCTTGTGGGAACTGGCAACACCTGAGAGCAGATGGGCTTTGGTTCTGCAGGACGCCCGCCCGGCGCCGCTCTTCCCAGGTCCTGGTGACGGGACTCGGGGGACGGGGACACCTC
>NW_005314192.1:0-952 GCF_000412655.1 Myotis brandtii
CATAGGTGGACACTCAACCACTGAGCCACACCAGCTGTACAGGAAAATATTCTTAAAAGACAACCATCGTTTGGAGGAACCACGTGTTTTAGTTGGAAGAGGCTACACGTTAACTGCGCCATGAAAACTTGCTGTGAAAATGCTCTTTCTCCCAACGTTGCCTGGTGTGCCGCGACTATTTATACTGTCCTGGGTGAATCTATAAAACGTTTTATTTCGAGTCCTCGCTGCTGTCCCTGTACTGTGGCCATAGAGCAGGCTCCTCGGTCATCCCTGTGGATTAGGCATGCCTTTCAACTTGGAACAAACATGTTATTAAGTAAAGTACACCCCACCCACCTGGTTTCTCTCTAAGGCCACTTACTCACACGCCCCCTCCTCTGGGGACCCTCCTGGTTCTCCCTGCCTGATAGCCCGCCCCTCCTCTGTCCAGGCGAACCCGGGTCCTTCGAGGCCCTGCCTTGTCCACCCAGTGGGCTCTGCGCTCCCTGACGACAGAGACTGAACCCCTCAGATGCTCTGTGATTAGGAGACAGGTTTGACTTGGAGACAAGTTCTTGTAACTTTTCAAGAAGGCTGTGACGCTCTGCCTGTGACTCGGGCCCCGTGCCAGCAAGCCGCATCCCTAATTATAAACCAGCATTAAAATGTAAAGTGTGTGTCAGTGCGAAGAGAGGAACAACTGCTTTCTTTTTTTCTCTTTTTATTGATTTTATTTTGCAACCAGAAAAGCTCCTTCTGATCACTGGGCTAGTTTCCATTTTAAGCTAATTAGTAAATGGCATTTTTGGCTCTTTAACTAACTAGGTTAAATTTAGCTCATCTTTTCCCTGCAAGTCAAGCTGTCAGTGGGATTTGCAAGTAAAATTTTCACTCTCAACTTTCTTTCCCATTCAGGGGATGTTGGCAACACACCCCCTCTTCCAGCCCTTCCTCCCTGCAGCCTCTCCCC
>NW_005314193.1:0-952 GCF_000412655.1 Myotis brandtii
AAGAAGACTTTTATTCACTGCCTGATTTAATTGTTATGTCAGCAATGAAAACTGTATCATGTAAGTGCATAGAGCGTTTATTTCTTTTTTATGATCTTTTATGTAACTGTACATTGCAGGTGACTGCTAACAAACCCAGGAGCAATGCCAATGTGTTTTACCTGCTCAATCTTAGCATTTGTGAGATTAACTCCGTAAAACATTGCTTCCTGACCACTGATTGCTGCAAACGACACCACAGTCATCCTGCTCTGCTGACTTGCAGTTGCTGGATCTCTACTGTCCCACAGGTGAACTGGTCCTCATCCTCTGAGGCGGAATCA
The DNA here is from genome assembly GCF_000412655.1 of Myotis brandtii. Taxonomy (NCBI): domain Eukaryota; kingdom Metazoa; phylum Chordata; class Mammalia; order Chiroptera; family Vespertilionidae; genus Myotis; species Myotis brandtii. The sequence continues at coordinate 324 of NW_005314193.1, forward strand.
TAGGCAGCTTTTCTTCTCATCTGTGTCTCCCTTCCAGGCTTACCCTGCCAAAGCTAATGGCTTTGTGCCTTCAGAATCTTAAGATCTTTATTTCCACTCTGACAGGTATACAGCCAAGGTTGCTGCCGATCAGTCTTCTTCACACTCTTCATTTTCCCTTTGTGAATTCTTGGCATAGAGAAGGGTTTGACTTCACAAGTGATGCATCGTCCTTTACTCCGGGTAATTTGACTTCCCCGTGATCTAATGATATGAACTGTCCTAGGCAGCTATTACAATGGCTCTGGGCCAAATGTGTTGTCTTAGAGTTGATATGACAGTTTACGAATTTAAAATTGAGGTCATATAGTGAAATTAGTTTTGTATATGCTATATTCCTTGAGATAAAATTAAACTACAGCCATCTAGCAGAAAAGCAAAAATGTTTTATTGACTCAGTTATAGATCTAACCTTGAGGCTTAACCTCAAGAACTGACATTAAAAATCACTTATGACATATATTGGCATGGTGGTAAATGTATAAAGAGCACTATTTTGAAGCCAGGTTTCTTTAGTAATTTAAAAAATTAAGAAAAATTCTAAGGACACAATACTTAGAAAATAATATGCATGTGTATAAAATTGTATA
>NW_005314194.1:0-952 GCF_000412655.1 Myotis brandtii
AACTACTTTTGGGGGATTTCATTGAAAAAGTGGATGTTGGTCAGGGATGTTACTCTGGATATCATACTAGTGTGTCTTGATGCCTGGTTGAAACTTCTAATTTAGAATCCTATTACTTCTCATTTCTTAAAGATTGTTCTTCTCACCTCCCATGAAAACTCTCTGTTAGATCAGTGGTGAGAAAGGGTGAGTGCATTCAAATGAGTATGGAATGGGGAAGTCCCAATGTCTGTTTATCGCAGGATTGGGCAGCTTAAAATAAGCTCTTTTTTTTTTTAAAGCTCAAACTGGAATTGGTAAAACCTTTAAAGGTTTGTAATCTCAGAAGCAACCCTTTTCATAATCGCTAGAACTAAAGAAACATGCACGAGGGTGTTTAAAGTCATCTTTTCGCCTTTATAGAAGTCTGTGATGAGCCGTCTTTTAGATTTGGTTGATTACTTTTTCTAACAAACCTAATTGAGCACCTACTGTGTTCCTGGAACTTTGCATGGCATTTGGAACAACAGAGAAAAACAAGGCAGTGCCTTTTCTTGATTAGAGCAGAGCCATTTCATAAAGGTTTCAATGCAGGGAGGGTTTCTATAGGAAAAGTAGGTTATAAGAGGGCAGAGCAGAAATGTAGAAGGGGGTTATTTATATTAGCTGGGAGTGAGCAGAGCTGTCACTTGCAGGATGGGTAGATAAGAGAGAGCGTGCAGGGGGAGGAGGCCAACAAAAGAGTATGCACAAAGGCATTGGAAGTTTGAAAGAGCATGGTGCATACACACGGGTTGACAAAGACATTTGTTTTATATCAGACGTTTTCATATTATAATAAGTTACCGTTTTCCTAAATGTGTCTTACCTTTTGCTGTCACTTCTTTTCCTGACAAATTCATTTTGTCCACATGTTTTTAGTACTGTTTCTAGGAACCAAAACAAGGAACAAATCTTTCAAGCTGTTTTTTTT
>NW_005314195.1:0-952 GCF_000412655.1 Myotis brandtii
TTTCCATAATATTCATACTGAGGCTAAGCTCTGGGGATGATGCAGTATGCAGAGCAGTCCTGGTGGTCCCTGATGTTACAGAGCTTAGAGTTTAGCTTTCTCTACTGGATTCAGTTCCTTGTGAAGGAGGATTGGTCTTTTGGACCTTTATGGTCTAGTATTCAGCAAAGAGTTTGCTGGCCAAGTCATAGTGGTCACCAGCTGGACCAGCCATATTAGTACCATTCTCTAGCGCAGTTCCTAGTGAATGGTAGGCATGTATTGGTTGGTCGAATGAGTCAGTCTTCACTCAGATCATTTTTGAAAGTGAGTGTGTGTGTATGGGGGGGATCAATAATATTTCCTGCTTAAACCTCTCAGGAAACAAATCCAGGTTTGTACACCCAACTACACACTGGACATCTCACCCAGATGTCAAGGGGACATCTCAAATATATCGTGTCCAAACCTGCACTGCTGACGGCCCCTCCCTGTTACCAGCCAGATCTATCCTGCTCATAGTTTTCCCATCCAAGTTCATGGAAGATCCATATTTGCAGTTGCTCAAGCCGAAAACCATTTTACTCTTCTTGATTTCCCTTGTTCTCTCACATCCCTCATGCATCCATTGGGGAAGTCTATTGTTACCTCCTTGAAAATACAAATCGAGAATCTGACCCCGTCTTATCTCCTCTCCTATTACTCCCCTGGTTCCTGTACCGCCCTGGACTGTGGCTGAAGCCTCCTGCCTAGTTTCACTGCTTTTGCTCTTCGTCATCCTATCCTCAGGATGGAGTGATCTTGTAAAACTTGGTTTAGATCATGTCGCTTATTCAGCTCAACGCCCTGCAGTAGCTCCCCATTCATTTCAGAATGAAAACCAACATCCTCACAGTGGTCAGGAAGGTCTCCCACAGTCAGACTCCTGTATCCCCTCTGACATTCCCTTCTGCTAACCCCCCCCCCCCCCAAC
>NW_005314196.1:0-952 GCF_000412655.1 Myotis brandtii
AAAAAAAAATGAAAAAAGTACGATATTTCCAGGTAAACAAAAACTGAGAGACTGCATCGACAGGAGATATGCTCTATAAGAAATACAAAAAGGAGTGCTTCGGGTCAGTGAAAGGTCATTAGGCAGTATTTTGAATCCAGATTAAAAAATTAACATTGGTAGCTACTTAGGTAAATATAAAAGACAGAAGAAATATATTTTCTGTTGTAACTTTCCCCCCTATTTTATTTAAAAGACAACTGCATAAAGAAATCATCAGAAATCTGTGCTGATGAGCACACAATGAAGGAGGCTGTAATTTGTACGAGAGTAACAACACAAAGGTGCGGGTGAGAATGGACCCGTAGAGAAGAAAAAAAATTTGTGTACTTTTGCAATTAAGTTGGTATAAATTTGGAAAAGACTAATATAAGTTAACGTATAAATTTCAATCTCTAGGACAAAATAAGAAAATAATTTAAAATATTTTTTAAAAAGCTAGAAAAATAAATGACAATGAGTTAAAATGGTACCGAAAAAACATCCATTTGGCACAAAAGGGGGTAGTAAGATACAAAAAAGATGTTAGAAAACAAGTAGCAAAATGGCAGATGTAAATCCTTCCTTATCAGTAACCACAATAAATATAAATGGATTGAATGCATCAATTTAAAGGCAGAAATTGGCATCTTGTTAAAAAACATAATCCAACCACGTGCTGTCTACAACAGATACACATTAGATTCAAAGGTAAAAATACACTGAAAGAATAAGGATGGAGAAAGACATGCCATAGAAATACCAATCAAAAGAGAACTACAATAGCCACCCTAATATCAGACAAAATCAATTTCAGGCCGGCTCAGTCACGTATCGGAATCTGTTTCTTTACCTGTAAAATGTAAATCCTGGTACGCATCCTTTTTCTAAATATATTTTTAATGATTCAGAGAGGAAGGGAGAGGGAGAGAGA
>NW_005314197.1:0-952 GCF_000412655.1 Myotis brandtii
AAGAAAATGTTGTTTAAGCAACCCAGTCTATAATCTTTTGTTATGGCAGCAAAAGCAGAGTGATACATAATGATTTCATATAATTTATATACTTGATATATTTTGTACCAAACAAATTTGATTAAGATATTGATTGATTGGATTCTACTAAATACAAGATTCTTCTACTCTCGAGACTTTGAATTCATTCTGCAAATTGGGGTTTGTGAATATGTGACACCCATTCTACCGTTCTCCATTCCTAAATGAATGCTAGACATTACTAACTGACTGCAGAATTCTTTCCTACTGAATCTAGACCAGACTTCATAATCCTTGTCAGCAATCCAAGATGCCACCACCAATAAAAAGAGGCAGACATTTAAGTTGAAGTCTATTTACCACTTATATATTACACTATAAACTCATTGAGTGCTTGGATACTATTTTATTTATTTTCAAAAGCCTATAACCTTTCACATGACAGCAGCTCTGCAGATACTTATTGAATTGAATAAATTTTATTTTGAGTATAAACCTTCTATAAAGTTCCCTACACAAAAGCTTTGAGTCTTAAATCAAGATAAACTTGTCTTGACTCTACACAAATGCATGGGAAAGACAGCATCATGTGTACTTTTAATGTTGACTGGATTTTCATCAAGTATGAATAATGAATCATAATAATGATCAGAATAATAATTCAATACAATAATGCATAATTCACAATAATGAATGGTGTGTTATGCAACATTATGTACGAAGTTCAAATCTGGAAGACTCAAGGACACAAAAGAGAAGGGAAACTCAGTCCTTTGCCTTAAGGAACTCCCCATTTACTTGAGATATTAGATTCTTGCACATGATCATTTCATTCATGATAGGAACAGAGTGTGACAAGTGCCCCTGCCAAGTAAATGGTTTTGACAATAGGAGCAGAAGTGTTCAGAAAAAGGAGGGGAAGATTTTTTTT
>NW_005314198.1:0-952 GCF_000412655.1 Myotis brandtii
GTGGAGAGATTCAGGGGGTGGGAGAGGCAGAACAGGGTCCCTAGAGATAGGAAGGAGAAAGGGGAAGAGAAAAAATATGCCCTTCCCTAATTAGATCATCAAAAACGTAAGAGGAATAAAACCGGTGATCATTACCAATCAACTTTTACTTTAGTTAAACGTTAATTTGGAACCATTCACGGGCACCCATCTTCATGCTAAATTTGACAAGTCGTTAGTTAGTTGTGTGCAGTAGGATCATGCTTTGGTTGTTAGCATTTCTCCATCTTTGTACTGTGGTTCTCTGCAGCCATCCTGTGTAGCATCCTGGTTTTCTTGTTTAGGGAAGGTAATTGCACCCAGTGACGGGACTTTCCCTTCTTCTGCTTGCAGAACAATCAACCATGACGACCGAATCTGGCTCAGACTCAGAATCCAAGCCCGAGCAGGAGGCCGAGCCCCAGGAGGCAGCGGGTCCGCAGGGTCCTGAGAGGGCACAGCCGGGACCAGAGGAGCAGCGCCAGGCCTTGGAGCAGTTCTCAGCCGCTGCAGCTCACAGCACCCCCGTGAGGAAGGAGGTGAGCCCAAGGCACCCATGGGGCCCCGCACCCCTGCAGCAGCCAGAAAACCAATTAAAGAATATTTACTGAACATTTTCAGGGTCTGGTCTGACCTTGGTCTCTTAGCACTAGCAGGAACTATGAGGGGTCATCTGCTTCGCCCCTTCTGGTCCTAGGCAGTTGAAAATTTACGCTATTTTAAGGCTTTCAGTGAATGACATTCCACAACCTTGCTTGGCAACTCCTCCATTTGATTAAAGCTCTTAAACTCACACTGAAATCTGGACAGCAGGTTATTGGTTTTATCTGGGTTTACATAAAGGCTAGACATCACACTGCTGGCTTTAATTATGCTCTTGATTTTTTTTAAATTTTAATTTTTTTAATTCTTTATTGTTTAAAGTATTATATAT
>NW_005314199.1:0-952 GCF_000412655.1 Myotis brandtii
GAAACTGAGGCCCAGAGAAGTTAAATATTTTATTTATTACCATCTAGGCAATTATTCTAACAGATGGAGCTGGAGCCTATATGTAATCTATTGTACTTTTTAGCTCCTTATCCAATGGACATTGTTGTTAAGTTTGAAACTTGAAAGGGTCATTCATTCATGTGCTAATTTTTTTAATTTATAAAGAACCCACTATAGTAGCTCAGAAGGAAATTTTCTACTTTAAAGCAAACACTTGGTTCAGCACAAACAAGTATTTTTTTCAAGGACACAAACATTGCCACTTAAAGAGCTTGTATAGGTGTCTAAAGGAATAAAGCATCCCATTTCTAAGCAATCCGTTAATATTTGCATTTAATTAGTGTGATGAATAACGAGATGACAGAGACCAAAGTACCCCATTGCCTTAACTGATTGCCTGAGTTCCTGGATTAATAAAATCCAATTATTTTCTTATGTAATTGGCACAAAGTTTATTTGTATCCCTTTTTAAATAAGTTTGCTAAAGACATAAGAAAGTAAATAAACAAACTAATTGTAAATGAACACCAAGGCAAATTAAATCTCCTGTACTGACCAAATATCCCTGTGTATGGATTAGTTCAAAATCCTTATTGATTTGTAGAACACACACCAAGCGAGTGGCCCCTGCTACCCTGACTTGTGTGTTGAAGTGGGAGCAAGAAAGCTTTATAGCTTTTTAAATAGAAGTGAACGATCACAACACTATTGACTCAGAGAAAGCCAATCAGAGGGAATTCCCTAGTGTTTCAGAGACTGGACTTTAAGACTAGAATGGAGTAACTTTTTTAGACTGATTTTAATGTCTCTCAAGTGACTCTAATGGTGCCTTCTGAAATTCTAGGCCTACTCAGTCCCTGATTCTGTTGGGCCTTGCTTGTCCTTCATCAGATTTGTATACCTTCAGTCTTGCCCAGCTTACATCCTGTTG
>NW_005314200.1:0-952 GCF_000412655.1 Myotis brandtii
TACTAGTAAATATACTAAGAATATTTATTAAATGAATAATAATTGTAATAAAAACTGGCACCTACCCAGTATTGAACAATTTTGTACTAAAGGCCTTGTGAATATTATGGTCAAGATTCTCACATCAGGGAGTCCCAAGGGATCTACAAAACTATAGGATAAACATAGCTAATCATCTCACGACAAAATATGACTAAAATATGTGGAGAGAAGAATTATATTTTTGAGTAGAATACAAACCAGCCATACATTTTTAGAAAACTTGAGTTTTCCAAAAATCTTTACTTTTGCAGAAGGCCTTGAGGTGATGTCTACAGTAAGCACCCTGTCGCCCTTGCTTCATGTGCTCCCCACTTCAGTGGACAATTTTAGAAAGCTCTCCATCATTTTGCGTCATCCTCTCAACAACTCTAGGACACATGAATTATTATCTTTGTTTTGCACATGAAGAACTGAGCTACAGAGAAGCTATGAGTGAAAGCTTGCAAACCTGTTGACAGAATCCTGCTCTCCTCTAAGTACACCGTATGCAAGATGATCCTTCCTGGCCCCATGACTTTCTCCTCTTTGTACTTGTCTTTCCCTTTGACTGTGTCCTCTCTTCAGATGTTAGTCTGTACAAGGACTCATTACCTAGATTCCTGGGGAAAAACTCTCCAAGGATTTGTCTTCACATTTCAGGATTCTAACAGGGTTAGGTAATTCAGAGCAGTTGCATTTAAAAGAGACCTGCTTAGGGTAGAGCAATGCTTACCCAGAGAACTAAATTGCTCCTGGAGGAATTTCCCATCTGTCTCAGACCAATTAAAACAATACATTGGGTGTCAGTGCCTTTTCCTGTGCTCCTCAAATGATACTAAATGAGCGATTTCAGACATGCCAGGCCAGTTCTTTGTTAGGGGAAGTGGCCAAAAAGATTTCCATGAAGTATTGTCACAGCTCACCTTCCCAA
>NW_005314201.1:0-952 GCF_000412655.1 Myotis brandtii
CTTAGCCTAATGCGTTTGAGATTCAGCCAGGTTGTTGCATGTTTCAACAATCTGTTTCCTTTCATTGCTGAATAATATTCCATTGTGTGGACTATGGACGTACCAGGCTTGGTTTACCCATTTCTCAGAGGAGGAATATTTCGTTTGTTTCCAATTTGGGGCAGTTGTGAATACCACTGCTCTAAGCATTCAGGCATACGTTTTTGTGCAAATGTAGGTTTTCCTTTCATTTGGGTAAATACTAAGGATTGTGATCTCTTTATTTTCTCTTGTCTGAGAAGGACTTTATTTTGCATTCATCCCTGAAGAGTATTTTTGTTGCATAAAGAATGCTGAGCTGATAGTTCTTTTCTTTCAATGACTCATTAGCGATGTCCATGATTGCACTGCCTAACTGGTTGTTCCTCATGTTTTGACTTTCCTCACCAAGCCTCCTGCTGTGGCATTTTGCCCAGAGGTCGTTGCCTTTTGCATTCTGACCAGAGTTTCTAGTTTTAATCAGAAGGCGAGATAGACTTAAGCGGGCTCATTCCATCTTGTCTGGCACCAGAAGTCCCAGTTCTCTAGTAACCACTGGGGAAAAAGGTATTTTGCAAAGAAATTATAACTGGATGGTAGAAACCAGGACAGGGCTTTTAGTCTTTTTTCCCCAGGCCCCCTAAGCTTCCTAATGACTGTACTCTGTGATATCATAGATGAATTGTTCTTTAATATCATGAGGTTAGGCTACCTTCTTCTATAGGCCGTGCCCGGGCCTCTCTTCTGGGCTTGCTTGCATCATACAAGTAATCTTTCCTTGTCCGTGAAATGTCCAGTCTTCATTACATTTTATAATAGTACTACTCCACCACGGCTCTACGGTGTGATGAAGATTTAGGGGAAAGGACCAGGCAGTGTGGCTCATGGTGAGCGTTGACCTATAAACCAGGAGGTCACGGTTCCATTCCCAGTC
>NW_005314202.1:0-952 GCF_000412655.1 Myotis brandtii
CTGGGCATGTGCCCTTGACCAGAATCAAACCTGGGACGCTCTATCCACTAAGCCAAACCAGCTAGGGCTCATTATTCTTTCTTATTCTATCCCACAAAATGCTTCATATGAAGCATATTTATTATTCCATTCTACAATTTCAAGTTTACTTCCCATTTTATATACTAACACAGAATAATCGATATTCTGTGTTGGTATGTATAACACCAGAGATTGTGAAATTGTGAGAATTGTCTAGGACCCATTTCTCAATTATTATTCCAATTGAGATGATTTGGTACTACATTGTCATTCTTGTGTCTACGTGATTTAGAGAAGAATTATTTGCTTGCAAGAAACAGGAACCTACTCAAGTTAACTTAAACTAAAAATGAGGCATTTGATGAAAGGATATAGGGGTATGTCATAGAATATGTGACGAGGGAGAATAACTGGGGTGTACAAGGAACTAAGTTGGGAACTGATATCACTCTCTCTGTGCTCCTTTGATCTTGTGGTACGTTTGCACCATTCTCCAACCTTTGCAGCCCGGCATCCTCTGCTTTACGGTGCACGAGGCAGAAAATGGTGATGTTATCTTCAATGGACATGACCCTCCAGATGCAGTTCCCTAGCCTCAAAACTCAGTGTTGGCACCCCTGCTTTAAACTCACTCTCAAATCTGACTACCTTGGCTTGGCCTATGGCTTAATTTCTTTGGTGTCACAGGCCAACTCTTAGTCCAGTTATTTGGAGCTGGAGAGGAAAGGGTCTCTTGATACCAACAGATTGTGGAAAATAGTTTTTCTAAGACAGGTATGGGGCACAGCAAAAATGATTTGGGATTTTCATATTAGAACTGTCATCCTCTTCTCTATTTAGTGTCATAGGTTGTGGTTTTTTATTTTTATTTTTTCTCCACTATCACAAAGTTGTTTACAGCCAAACACATCCTATACTTCTTTGTAAGATA
>NW_005314203.1:0-953 GCF_000412655.1 Myotis brandtii
ACCCCATGTGCTTCTTAGCTCTTTGCTTAGCTACACCTACATCACCTCTCAAAGGAGGCAAAGAGACCAATTTTTACCAGTTACACATTGAACAGGGAGGTAATGATATCTTCGAACAAACCTGTCTTGATAGGAGAAGACTAGCTTCTTTCCCAACCGCATACACACATCTACGTATAGATTTGAGCCTTCAGAGCCTTTGACAAATTGCCCCATGTAAGGCTGAATGAGTCATTGACTGGATGACTGGTCACTTTTTGTCACAAGTTGGGAGCTACCTAGGTGCAGGGACAAATGGGCGCTTTTCTGGATGGGAATGTATGAGTAATGATTTTTAAAATAGCCAACAACTGAGCACTTACTCTGCACAAAGCATTGCTCTAAGCATGTCCCAAGTCTACACTCACCAAAGCTTTCTAAAAGGAGGTACCAGCACAGTACCAAGTTTACAGGCACAGGTTAAGTGACTTGACTGAGGAAACCCAGCTAGTTCTAGAACAATTGCCGCTGCCATTATCATAATTCGTTTAGATTTTATAATAAAATCTCATTGTCGTGTTTGTGAATGACACAGCACATTTACAGGTACTGAAAATTCCATGAGGATAAGTTGCAGAAAGAGCCTGTTGGCTGCTGGCCATAGTGTTGGCTCTGTTGATCCTCAGTCACCTGACAGTTCTAACCCTGCGTCGTCCCCAACAATGTCCCTCCTTTCCAAGCCACCAGCCTCATTCAGGCCTTTACTTTGTCTGTCTGCCTTGAACTCTGATAAGGGCCTCTTCGCTAGTGTCTGGCTTTCCGTTGCTTCTCCGCTCCAATTCAGTATTGCATCCCTGCCAGATTAAATGAACACAGAATAGCTCTGTCCTAGCCCCCACCAGCGCCAAGCCCACCAGTGTCTCCAGTCAAGGCCTCCCACGGCAGGCCACAGCCAGCTTTTCCAACTTTGCCTG
>NW_005314204.1:0-953 GCF_000412655.1 Myotis brandtii
GTGATCTCTCAATCTAAATATCTTCTGCCCCAGCCAGAAACATGTGCAGGTCATTACAATACAAGAGTATAAAATGGCAATTGCTGGATGGAGAATGATGACAGCAGACAGGAAGCAACAATTTATTGAGCACCTACTATGCCAGTCACTGCTAATGAATAAATGTTTTCATTCGATTGCCTTCCAACTTCATAGAGTAGACATTACTGTACACATTTTATTTTTAGCTGAAGAAACTAAGGGCAGTGAGAGAATGTCACTCACAGAGATCTAGAATGTGGTAGAGTAGGACCTGTTGGACCCACTGCATCATGCTTCCCCTGATGAAATACAGTTGTGATAGAAGAATAAGACAAAGAATCTGTTCAGATATTAGGAATCATTTTTAAAAATAGTAACATATGACCATATATAGAGTGAAGGTAATATTTTCAGTGTCAGTTTGTTTTTGTTTTTTATCAAGTTTTGGGTTTAGACTGGGGACAGTGGTCTGGCTTACAATGGAGCATTCAACAGTTGTGTTCATTAGGCAGTTAAAATGTTGGTATGTGTGTATGGAAGTAGGTGTTGCACGCTCTTAACATAGTTCTTTTTATTGATAGAAACCTAAAAAAATAGTTTTAGAATTATCTGTTTTGATGGCAAGAGTTTTATAAGAAACTTTTGTCTTCCTGAACTACCATGATACTTGAATTCCAAAATAATTCTTCATGTTCTCATCTTGTGTGAGCAAGAAGGAGGTAAAAGAATTTGTAGTGTAGTTTCAATAGATTCATAAATGTAGTTTGACATAAAGGACATAGTAATCTCATTATAACACCCGTCTGAATGAGTCAGAATTCAGTACAGATGAAAACTAGTTATTTTGAACATAAAAGACATTTAATCCTGGGAAGTAGAATCTCAAATCACTGATAGGACTGGCAGGCTAGGGTCTGCCTGAGATTCATAGA
>NW_005314205.1:0-953 GCF_000412655.1 Myotis brandtii
GTGTGTGTGTGTGTGTGTGTGTGTGTGTTTTAGAACCCCTTTCTGAACCCTAGACACATGGAAGTTTAGTGCAAGAATGAGTAAATAGAATGAAATAGAATTAGTTGAAGGTTCAGTAATCTCCCATGATTCTAAAATACATTGAAATTGATTGAAGACAAGGATCAACTTTAAACATTTTTTTCAAATAAATATGGTATAGAAAACATACCAAATGTTATGTATTTTCTTCATTTTCAGAACTTAAATTCATCAGTAATTCTTTGTCTGTATTTTCTAGTATTGTATCACACATGGTCTGTAGATGTATTTGGATTTAACTACTAGTATTCTGAACTTTATATCTGATTTATTATTTTTCTTCAAAATAATGGTAAAAGTTAACTGACTATCAATCTTTACATAAAATGCCTTCTGTACATAAAATGTAATTTTATATTGAGAGTGTTGAAATATTACCTACTATAAATTTGAAAATGTGCTGAAAACATGGTCAATGATGAAATCCCTAAGCAAGAAATCTTGAGCTAAATGAGATAAATTAAAATATTCTCAAATAATTTGTTGCTTCTCAGGGGCTATTTAACTTCTTGATTTGGTCATATCAAGTTCCAAAGTTTTATCCAGAATGAATTGCTACTGGGAGTATCCTAATTAATATTACTTAAGCAGATATCTTTTTGATATTTTATGATTGGCTTGTAGTTCTTGCTTCTGAAGAGTTATAATAGCAATATTACTGGACTCAATAAATCAACCAAACTTTTTGGAGTTTCTACTATGTGCAATAAATTTGAGGGTGGATTGATTAGAAATTCCTGCTTCTAATATGCTTATAGCTTGAGGTTAAGACAATACTATTATTACTGCTCATAATTTTGAGACCATCAGCACAATAATATATGTTGTTAGGTGTCTGACCCTGTGCCAAGGAATGAAAATATATATATAAT
>NW_005314206.1:0-953 GCF_000412655.1 Myotis brandtii
AGTGTGGACTTTATTTCAACTATTTTACTTGGGATAACTAATATTTCTACTTTGTTCCTTTTAATAATCTCTTGCTTTTTTCACATTGCTAACACCTTCTTTTATCTCCTTCAATATATTTGTTTTGGTTATTTTAAAGTTTTGGTTGTTCTGTTCTAATACTTGTGCTTCAGATGGCATATACTCTTGAGCTGTTGGATTTCTTTTATGTTATTATATTTCTTAGGTGTTGAGTTATTTAGCCTGTGAGAGCATGTACTTGAGGCTCTCAGCTACTCTGGCAGGTAGAAATATTAGAGAAGGGCCAACAGGCAGGGCAAAATAAAAGCTCCAGTTGAAAACCTCAGTCACTATTGGTAACTCCTACTTACTGATTCATTTTTTAAAGGAAAATATATTGGTTAAGGTAAAGTATACCAAGACACAATTAGTAGAATGCCCAAAATAATAAAAAAAAAATAACGAAAATACCAAGTGCTTGTGAATATGTAGAGAATCTGGATTTTTCATACTTTTCTGTATGGAACATAAATGGTATAGCCACTTTTGAAGATAGTTTGTATGTTTCTTATCAAGTTAAATGTACACTTAACATTTTACCCAGCAATCCCCCTTTTAGTAATTTACCCAAGAAAATTAAAAACTTATTTCACACAAATACCCATCTCTAAATATTTATGGTAGCCTATTCATAATTGCACCAAACTGGAAATAATTCAGATGTTTTTCAACTGGGGAATGGACAAACTATTATATATTAATACAATGGAATGCTACTCAGAAACACAAAGAAATATATTACTGGTGTAGCATGGACAAATCTCAAATGAATTACAGTATGTGAAAGAAGCCAGATGAAAAGGCTATGTACTGCATGATTGCATGTGTATATCATGCTTTTATAAAAAGGTATAGCTGGCCTGGCTGGTGTGGCTCAGTGTTTGAGCATCAAC
>NW_005314207.1:0-953 GCF_000412655.1 Myotis brandtii
AAGGAAACACAAAGTGAGCTGAGACTAAGTGAGAGGCAAGAGCCCTTCACTCTCAGTCACAGCTGGGCCTGTCCATCTGTTTTTCTGTTCTGAACACACAACCCAACACTTGGCCAAAGGGATAGCGCAGACCGCTCCTACATTGACATGTGATGTTGAATGCAGTAAGAAGACCCCGGAAGAGCCGATCTGTGGCCATTTAAAGAGGCTTGAGGTGAAAATGAGAGAGGAGGGAGGAGCGTTTCTGTGGGGGAAGTTGTAAGACCAGTGTTGGCCACCGAGTTGCTGAAAATGATGCGTTTTCTTTCCTTCCTTCCTTTGCTGCGTGACTTTGGGGACTTTTCGTGGGGGACTGCCGCCTTGGCAGCCTGACAGAAGCGCGATGGGGAGATGGGAACCCAGATCCGTCTAACATTCGAGGGCTCCTGTCGCCCGAAAACTCCGCTTTGGCCACGGGTTCAGATTGCACACCCACTCCAGAACATCACAACCCGTGATTCCTGGGTTTTCGCTCCTTACACTCCGCTGTGGGAAAGGGCCCCAGCACGGAAAGGAAAGGGTCTGGAGGAGGAAGCAGTGTGACACACAGAAGAGCTGCTCACTGCCATGCCAGTGGTGGCTGCGGATGGACGGCCGAGATCAGAAGCGGTGTGGGTCCTAGAACCGCGGAAGCCATGACCGGGCGGCTGGGTGACTCCTGCCCTCTCTGTGGGCCCCCTCCGCGCAGCTGTGTGTGTGTCGCAGGGGCTGCCGTGGATGTAAGCCCAGCAACTTGTGTTTCAGTTCAGCACAGTCAGTCCCGGAAGAAGAAGGCTCCCTGTTGGCCACCCGCTCACGGTCTGGAAAGGCCACTCTGGGGGACCCTCCCACATCAGGCCAATAATGAGAAGCACTGAGCTGCGCCTACCATCCCTGCAGCTTCCAGCCTGATTTAGGGGGACACAGGGCAGCCT
>NW_005314208.1:0-953 GCF_000412655.1 Myotis brandtii
CTCTCTCTCCCTCTCCCTCTCCCTCTCCCTCTCCCTCAGCTTCTGCCTAACCACACCTATCCTCTTCTCCCCAAAATTCCCTCCTGTGCGCCCACTCTGGTTCCTTGAATTGGTAGACACTCAGTGTTCACACGGCTAACTCCTGTGAGCCCTTTAAATCTAGACTCAGATCTGGAAGCCTCCTCTGAGCCCTTCCACCTTGAAGCAGTTTAGTGTGACCCTCTTTTTTGTTTCTCTAGCGTCTTACAGCATTTCAGTGTATCAGATGTTAATAGAGAGTAGAGATTCCTGAGATCAGTAATTCTCTTCCATCTCTGAAGGCTCAGGTACTACAGATCACCTCAAACACAGCAGGTACCCAACAAATGAGTGACAAAATAAAGTCAGGTACAAAAAGTGGACACATCTCACTTAATTCATGCAATTATTTGACTGAAAAACCGAATTGCCCATTTTTCTTTGTTTTGACTATTAATCCATTGACAAGTTAAATGCTGAATTCTTATAACTTATATCTTTCCATATTTAAAAAAATGTTCTGAATAAAAATCTTTCCTCCCTTAGGTGGCCTATGTCTACACTAATGAAATTGTTGTTATTTGCATCTTATTTTTAATCCCCCCCACCTCATGCTTTACTGATGAACAAATGAGTACTCATCCACCACCCCCAAGTTTTAAAATGAACAAATGACCTGCATCCACAGAAAGCACGGTGGTCAATTACCCAGGGCATATTTAAAAGAATATTAAATTATCCATAAAAATGATCTTTATCGAGTTATTCACAGTTATTCCGTTCTTTTCACAATAAATTTGAGGCATCTTAAAATGAAACATGAAATAAAAGAATAAAATAAACACATAAAGTAAGGTCCAAGAAAAAAAGGAGAATTCCTCAAATGGCAACCACAAATGTCAGTATACATGTTGATGCTAAGCTTTAAACTTCAC